>NC_039358.1:166067468-166199575 GCF_003573695.1 Papaver somniferum | reverse complement strand
TCACTAGAAATGTCAGGATCAGTAACCGTTGGGATAACTTCAACTGATTCTGGAATTTCTTTGACTTTCTCAATTGTCTCGGTTGGAGGCAACTCAGCAGGAGGATTATCATGACGAAAGTTACTAATGTCGTCGATGATAACATTAGCAGATTCCATCATGACTTGTGTTCTGAGATTAAACACTCGAAAACCACGACTATCAGAAGCATAGCCAAGAAAGATACCTTCATTACTTTTGGTGTCGAATTTCCCTTTTTGTTCTCGATCTTTCAGAATATAACACTTACTTTCAAACACCCTGAGATAGTGTAGGTTGGGTTTCCTTCCGTACCACAACTCATAAGGAGTGTTAAGGGTTTTAGACCGTAAATACACACGGTTGATCAAGTAACATGGTGTAAAAACAGCTTCTCCCCAAAATCTTAATGGTAAGTTTTTGTTATGGAGCATTACCCTGGCCATTTCCTGAATATTCCTATTTTTTCTTTCAACAACTCCATTAGCTTGAGGATTAATAGGTGGTGAGTATTGTTGAATGATTCCCAGTTCGTCACAGAATTCAAATACTTTGGTGTCTTTGAATTCAGTTCCACGATCGCTTCTAATTTTCTTTAGCTTGCGACCTTGTTCGTTCTGGATCCTTTTAACAATAATCTTGAATTCACTAAGAGTTTCATTCTTATGAGATAGGAATGCAACCCAAGTGAATCTGGTGTAATCATCTACCATAACTAAAGCATACTTCTTACCAGCAACAGTGGGTTGTTGAATTGGTCCGAAGAGATCCATATGAATTAAATCAAGTGGAGCTTTAGTGAGGTTATCTCGAGATGATTTGTGGTGGACCTTCGTTTGTTTACCCTTTTGACAGGTACCACATACACCTTCAATATTTGCATTGATTTTGGGAATGCCTCTAACAAGTTCTTTGTTAATGATCTTAGTTAGAAGACGATAATTGATGTGACCAAAACGCTCATGCCAAAGATGTGTAGATTTCACCTTAGTCAAATTGCAACGGTTACTGAACTGAGTATCGAGAAGATAACAGTTGTTTTTACCACGAGTTCCTTGAAAAATTACTTTCCCGGTTTTATTTACAATGTCACATCCGTTTGCATTGAAGAAAACTCGATGGCCTTTGTCACAGATTTGTCTAATAGAAAAAAGATTAGCAGTCATACCTTTTACGTATACTACATCATGGATTTCTGGAACACCGAGCAGTTTGATCGTTCCCTTCTTGCTGATGTAGCAACAACTCCCATCTCCGAACATTACAGGACCTCCTTCATAGTCAATAGACGAAACAAACCATGTGAGATCGCCTTTCATATGTCTACTACATCACTATCAAGAAACCATTGAAAGGGAGACGTAGATCTTAAAGCAAAGGCACCCATACTATTAGTACTTCTCCATTTAGAGTTTCCTACTAGTTTTGTATGTCCTTTCTGAGTATCAAAAAGTTGTTTAGCTTTCTTACAAAGATCACTTTCAATTTTTAGGCTCCTTTGAAACGACATACAGACTTGTTGACGGTGATCGGAAGAATCACAACACTAACATGTGCCAAGACTTTCAAGTTTGTCTGAGTGGTTCCTAGTCATATCAGTTTTCATAACAACTGGACGTTGATTACCATCTGATTTACGACTATTCAAGGAGGAACAACTGGAATTACTCAGATTCATCAAGGTACTTTTACAAGATATCAAATCCTTAAGATTTGCAATTTTTGTAACAAAACCGGAGTTGATCCGGATTTGTTCATCCAACCCTTTTTGAAGAGTAACCAGTTTATCAGACTTTTTCCTACGTTTGGTTTTTAAACCTGGTGAGGCGTCAATTGAGACTTTATGGTCTATATAGTCAGATCGCTACAAACATAGACTTTTGAGGTCTTGAACGTGTTTGCCTGCTCTGATACCAATTGAAAAAGCGAGGGTCTAACAACACCACCCACTATTTCGCTTAGAAATCTGTATGGACAAACTCGAATATACTTTTAAGAGAATCAACAAGACTCAATCAATTAAAAGTATGTCAACGAGTTTATATCTCTCTCTTGATTTGATTTCCTCAAACAGAAACTGCAAGTACTAATCAAATAAAAGGAATAACTTGGATGGTACCAAAGACCAATATCTAAGTGTCAATCAATATCAATCAACAACCGTTAGGTCGGATTCTCCAATTGATTGATCTAACGCACAACATGTATTATTTCAATTATAAAGATAAAACAATATAATGCGGAAATTGAAATAACACAAACACCAGAAATTTTGTTAACGAGGAAACCACAAATGCAGAAAAACCCCGGGACCTAGTCCAGATTGAACACACACTGTATTAAGCCGCTACATACACTAGCCTACTCCAAGCTAACTTCGAACTGGACTGTAGTTGAACCCCAATCAGTCTCCCACTGATCCAAGGTACAGTTGTACTTCCTACGCCTCTGATCCCAGCAGGATACTGTGCACTTGATTCCCTTAGATGATCTCACCCACAACTAAGAGTTGCTACGACCCAAAATCGCAGGCTTTGACAATAAACAAATCTGTCTCACACAGACAAGTCTATCAAAGGATCAATCTGTCTCCCACAGACAAAACCCTAAAGTTTTTGTTTCGTCTTTTGATAATAATCAAGGTGAACAAGAACCAGTTGATAATCCGGTCTTATATTCCCGAAGAACAGCCTAGATTAATCAATCACCTCACAACAATCTTAATCGAATGGTATCAAAACAAGATGTTGTGGAATCACAAACAATGAGACGAAGATGTTTGTGATTACTTTTTATATCTTTCCTATCGGAGATATCAAATCTCAGGCCAATCAATCTGATTGTACTCGTACGATCGAAGATGCAAGATCAGATCACACAACTACAATAAAAGTAGTATCGGTCTAGCTTCACAATCCCAATGAAGTCTTTAAGTCGTTAACCTGGTTTTAGAAGAAGAAAACCAAAGGTTAAAGGATAACCGATTCTAGTACGCAAACTAGTATCACACTTAAGTTGTGGGGATTAGTTTTGCACAATACTAGATGTCTCATTTATATAGTCTTTCAAATCAGGGTTTTGCCTTGGTAACAACGCAATCAATATTCACCGTTAGATGAAAACCTGATTTAGATTCAAGCTAATATTTCTCAACCGTTAGATCGAAAACTTAGCTTGTTATACACAAATGAACTGCACGCTTCTAGGTTTGTTAACCGTACCCAAACATGTACATTGTTGGTTCAACAATAGTTAACCAAAAGGTTATCCATATGAGCATTTCATATCAACCATGTTCTTCTTCACCATAACTAGTTCAAATGACTCAAATGAACTAGTTAGAGAGTTATTCAATTGCAAGGAAATCTTATGTAACTACACAAGACATAATTGAAGCAAAGATGATTTTATTCACTTGAATCGGTTCATTAACTTTTCTAGCCATGGTTTGCAAACTGCATTCCTTAGTCTTTTTAAAGTTTAAGTTCAGAAATCATCTTCAGATATATAACCTTCTTAAGCTCGCACACTAGGTTCGCGGACTTAAGCAACCAGCAGAGTTTACAAACTCCAGCAGAAAATCTCGGCAAGAGACCTTCCGCCGGTTCGCGGACTGGTACTCACGCAACTATTTTGTCAACTCCAGCAGAATTTCTTGGGATGAGAACTTCGGCAGTTCGCTGACTGAGTTCGCGGACTTGGCAACAAGCCATTCTTCCGGTTTCTCTTGATCAACAAAGTTCGCAAACTTTGGTTCAAGGAATAGGACTTATACATAAATGTGTTTCCACAACAATGCTTATGTCCATCATTGGTTATGTAATCTAAACTCTCATTCCAATCATTGAAACATTCTTAGAGGATGTTATATAGTTGTTACACCATTTCTCGTCAAAGCAATTTTCAAGATGACTGAAACATATCATGACTTTCCTCACTAGGTTAAGATAAACTTGGTCGAAGCGAAAAGCTTACCAACACATATTTCGAGATATAGATAGGCGAGGTATACTCGGCTCGAAATACCAAATGTGTATAATCTAAGTCTATATATATAGCATACGACTTTTTGTCTCAAGAAGTAGGAGATAGAGTACATAGACTTTTGAGTGATAGATAAGTTCAAGTCTTCACATACCTTTTTGTCGAGAAGTTCCACCGGTTCCTTGAGTATTTCTTCTACTTGTATGATGAATCGCCATGAAGTCCTTTAGCTCAACTACACTTTCTATCCTAGTCCGAGACTTACATTACACCATTTTTAAGGATTAGCAACGACCCCTGGTTGTTGCTGACTGGGGTCGCAATGGCAGATCCCTGTTGCAAAACAGTGTGTTTCATTTTTTCGCAACGGCATAAGCTCCGTTGCGACTCTCGCTCAGCAACGGAGATTCGCAACGTCCGCTGCCATTGCGGACATGTTTATTCTCAACCGAATTCTGTCGTTGCTAAGATGTTGCTAGTGAAAGGAATACCCCTACCCGGAACTAAATGTTATTGGTTCTGGTTCTAATTTAGCAACAGAAAAACGGTGTTTCTAATCTTTTGCAACAGAAAAAAAAAGGTCAAGTATTCATTGACCTAGTCAAAATCCATTCCCCCCACATTTACCCCCCTGCAGTTACCCAGTTCCCCATATTCATCATTCCATATATATACCAACTACAATGTCATTCGGACATGCAAAATTGTATTATATTAATTCAATTGAAGTTAACAAAAAGTATGAGTATTTGATACAACAATGTATACTAAGTATCACAGCAAACTAGTGCACACATAGAAACTTAGTTGCTAAGTTCAGTTCATAGAAAGTTACGGAATTCCTAAGTTCTTCTTACTTAAATCACTATAAGGAGATACTACATAAACTCACAAATCTTGCAGCTGCTCTTACATAAACTTACAAATCCAGTATGCTTCAACTGTGTTGTTTATCTCATCTTCAAACTTTGAACTACATAAAGTTACAAAGATTGAGTCAAAGACTAATAAAGAAATAATAGGCTATATAAGCAAATCAAAAGAACCCAAATACTTCGCACTAACACGTAGCTCATGCAAGAGATTGATAGTATCAAATTACACTCAAATTTACATCTGCACCCATTGTGGAAGCGGCTACTAGTTTACCTAAAAAAACCACCTTCTTGGTTTCTCTTCATTACACAGCAAAACTACAATGCTACAAAAAATTCGGACACCCTAATTCCATCAAACGCAAAAAAACATACATAAATAAGACCCAGAGAGTGTACTTGACTTAATAAAGCAAAGAATTTAGTGTAATAACTGGATTAACATATTGGATAAGTATATAGTAAGACATATTGGAAAAGAAGCTTACAGCAACTATGAGGCCCATCTGAACAGGGAGGAAGAAAAAAAATGAGAGATAGTATAACCAGGGGATCTGCAATGAGGTGATCAAGTTTGCTAATTACTCTGTGCGTAAGCTTAAAGAAGGTAAAACTAGAAGAAAAAGTGAGTAGAGTCGAAGGATAGTTACACTCTGCTGATAAACGAAGACCCGAATGATGAGTACCCAAAAGTCATATTCAGAATTGAGATTTTGAATAGCATAGATCCTCCAATATTACTTAGTGCATAACCAAACGTTCCAGCAATGACAAGCGCGTCACCAATAAGAGGAGCTGACCCACCTGGAAATTGATTTCAATTAGTACCCGGACAACTGAACAAACAATATTGCTTAATACGATATTTTAATCATTGAATATGCTATATAAATCCATTCACTTGCTCACTTAATCAACTGAACTGAACGAAGAAAATCAATTATATGATGATCCGCCACCGTCCGAATCCGACAAGAGCATCAAACGAAGAGCGACCTCACATATAGCTGCACCAAATAACTGGCATAGACTATATCTAGTCCATATGAATATCCATGTTAAGATCATAACCCATGGTGTTGTCCAGCAATCCAATAACATGACACTCATAATCGACGAATATTGATATGCCTTAATCACTTCAAATCAAAACACATTCCAAATTTAGTACCAATGATTACACCAAAACACACCCAAATTTCAATTTTGCTACTTAACAATAAAACATAAATTCTTCAACTACTTACCCAAAAAATTGGCTTGAACATCGATAAAACCCAATAAGAGATACCAATACCAAGGTACCTGCAAAACCAAAGATTCAATTTTTATTCAAAAAAATTGACAAATTGATACTGTTGACTGAACCACCCAACTGTTCTTACCATCATTTCTGTCGATGTAACCAAATATAATGGCTATCAAGATCATAAGAATCCTGCAATACACATAAGAGACACATTAACAGCAGAAACTATGGGATGACTAGTAGGAAAAAATGGTACACCGACACATCTGAGCATAAGGAAAAATTAATGCTTTATATACAACAGTGTGCGATAAAGAGACTTACCAATCAGTATGTTGTAACAATCAGATAATCAAGCAATACTACAATTCAGGGAGACAATGTTTGCGACAATAAACAGCTAGTTAGGAGAAGAAGGATTATGCGAGCATACAAGCAGATGTTGACATGGTGAAGTCAAGTTTTCAGCAAGCAAAGAGTTCAATCAATTATCACAGACTCGTGCAAAAATTCCATATATTTGCAGATGCTTGACAATAGCTAGGCAGGAAACTAGTTTACAAGGTGGACATGGTATGTTATTCAAGACAGAGCATCAAAAGTTTAGAGATTCAAGCTAAACAGTGAGGCTTAAACAGTTTCAACAAGTAGTCATTTCACTCATACGTCACAGAATCATGCTTGTGGATATCATATCAGGGTTGACAAACATAAGTAAGCATTATTTCAGCAGTCACGACAAATATTTAAGACAAACTTCGAGTTTGGGAATACAATACCGCCAGTATAAAATTGGGTCTAGGCACTATAATTAATTGCGTGCTGCTTCCCCTTTTTCTCCTTTCCTTGTTTTGCAGTGCAGTATCACAAGCACCTGGTTGTTCAAAGAGATTATCAGTACAAGAAGTTGTACAACAACAACACAGAAACACGGAGAGTAATCGTAGATCACTAATAGACAACAACTAGAATTGTAGGACAAGTGTTGTGAACTACAATAATGAATTACTGAAAAACTAAGCTATATCCAATTGAAAGATCTGAACAGGAAAAAATGGAACAGAAAAATTATGGACAAGTTGAAAATGTAAAAATTACAGAGACTGTGCTGAATGATGGAATGGATATTATACAAGGTGATAGTGACAATGAACTACTTGATACAGTTACAGGACTATGTAAACTAATTATCTACAACACGCAACTGACTTGACTTACAGAACTGGTATGATACAGGACAAAGGAGAAAACTGAGAGACGACTATGTGACAGAGAATGACGTACTTGAAAATGAGAAGTTACAACTAATGATGCAAAACTAAAATGCAGACTATAACTACAAAAAGATTATGTGTGAACAACCACAGGTTTTAAATTATAAATCTACTTATGCTGACACAGTACAATTTTTACACTAAAACAACAACTATGTAACACCTATTGCTACTCATGATTCAGCCAGCACAATGAAAAGTGCAAAAAGTTCAGGATGGATGTTGCAATGCAGCTCAGATGGATGCAATTCAGGCCTGCAAGATCGAGTTTAGGTTAGGCCAAATGCTAAATGAAATAGCAGGTGTTAACAAAGTGCCAATGAACAACTAAACACTATGATCCAACAGATTCCTATGTGACTAAACTTATTGATGGATATACACAGATGGTAATATGTCTTAAATTTTCAAAACAAAGGAATCCTAATGAAGTACAACTAAGCTACAAAATGCAATATGCAGTAAACTTATAAAAATTTCTAAGTTCAGAAATTATACAAAATTTCTAAGTTCAGTCCATTTTTATCATGCTCACTGAGATGCTATTATCATCAAACTTCAGATAAACGATATAAAAGAACCAAAGTAGTCAAAACAATTTCATAGTTGGATATACATACTTAGTTATTCCTAAACCAACTCTGACCAGTTCTTCTTCAAACTCTGATGAACTGAAATGACATTACAAAAACAAACCATAAAATCAGTTTATAATTTACAACCCAAACATACAAATTAAACCATCAAAATCCCTAAAAAATGTAACATAAAACAATATATCAATCTTATACCTTCAATGTTCTTCAGATCTCCAAAGTACTTCAGTTCTTCAATCTTGACAAACCCTAAAATGGAAACAATTAAATCGTATTAGATTCACGTATGAAACCCTAAAACCGAAAGAAATAGAAGAAATCGAAAAACTGAAATTCACAAATGAAATCGAAAAACTGAAATCAAAGATTAAATCCTAAAATCGGTAAACTTAAATGGAACCCTGGGATTCTATAAACTTAAATCAAAATCTCTCAATCCTAGAAATCAAAGTCTTTGAACCCCAAAAATCAGAACTCAAACCCTAGATATCAAAATTTGTAAACCCTAAAAAATATGTCAAAGATTATACCCGATGATAGAGTTCTACACGATAATAGAGTTCAGAGATTGAGAAGAGAATAAAGAGCTCAGCTGAGCAGATCGAGATGGAGATGGAGATGGAAAGGAGAGGAGAGACTGAGTCGAGAGAGAGTCTGTGCTTGTGGCGGAGAAAAAATGAATAAGGAAATGGATTAAGGGCACGATAAGGCTAGATTGGGATTAAGGGTGGAAAAAAAAGAAGAATTCTTGACTTAAGTTTGATTGGGGCGTGTTTATCAGCTCTAGTGTTCCGACCGCACACCCGCTTCACACGCTTGAACAAATAGTAGTTGCAATTCGCAACCTTCCCGGCGAGGTTGCAAAATTCGCAACAGATTCTAACGGTTGCGAAATATTATCAACGGGGATTAGCAACAGCCCTTTCGCAACGGACCTAGTGCCGTTGCAAATCTAAGTTGCAAATCCCTTAAAATGGTGTAGTGTTAGCTATAATAGACTAGAAATCAAGACTTATAGTTTTGATCACTAACATTGAAAAACATGCTTGAGATAGCAACGTATGCAAGTTCGACCGAGAAATGCTCTAACAGACTTTGATTATACACATTTGCTATTTCGAGCCGAGTTTATCTCGCCTATCTCTCGTAGTTGTGTGATATGATCTTGATGTTTCTATCGTACGAGTACAATCGTAAGGATTGGCTTGATATTGATATCTCCGATAGGTAAGTTAAAAAGTAATCATAAACACCTTCGTCTCATCGTTTGTGATTCCACAATATTTTCTTTCGTCGCGTCGATTAAGATTATTATGAGGTGATTGATAATACTAGGTTGTTCTTCGGGAATATAAGTCCGGTTTATCAATTGGATCCTGTTCACCTTGATTTATCAAAAGACGGAACAAAACTCGTAGGTATATTCATGGGAGACAGGATTTATCTATTACCGTAGACTTTTCTGTGTGATACAGAATTGTTTATTAAAGTCGTAGCTACTCTTAGTTGTGGGTGAGATCATCTAAGGGAATCAAGTGCGTAGTATCCTACTGGGATCAGAGACGTAAGAGCATAATTATACCTTGGATCAGTGTGAGATTGATTGGGGTTCAACTACAGTCCAGACCGAAGTTAGTTTGAAGTAGGCTAGTGTCTGTAGCGGCTTAATACAGTGTGTGTTCAATCTGGACTAGGTCCCGGGGTTTTTCTGTATTTGTGGTTTCCTCGTTAACAAAATTCTGGTGTCTGTGTTATTTCTTTTTCGCATTATATTTTTTTATATAATTGAAATATCACAGGTTGTGCGTTGTTCAATCAATTAGAATATCCGATCTTTTGGTTGTTGATTTAAATTTATTGACACTTGGATATTGGTCTTTGGTACCATCCAAGTTATCTCTCTAGTATTTGATAAAGACTCGCAGATTTCTATTTGCTTGAGTATATATCAAATCGAGAGATTGAGATATAAACTCTTTGATATACTTTTTATCTAGATTAAGCCTGACTGTCTAGTTGATTCTCTAGAAAGTATATTGGAGTTTTTCCATACAGATTGCTAAGCGAAATATTGGGTGTGGTTGTTGTACCCCCGTTTTTTCACCAACACCAAAAACTCAAATCACCACGGTTCGTGAACTGTTACCAACTGAACTTGTTGTTTGCGAACTGGTTTTCCAACCTTCACTGTATTTATGAAATTAGATATTTATTTGCAAACGGGTTTGCCAACCTACCTTGAGAAGAAATATCAAAATTTTTACGGGTAAAAACGACATGCAGGAGTTTCTGGTAGAAAGTGGTGGAGGAGGAAAGTGCTCATTGAAGCAGGTGCTCGAAGTTGCAAATCGTCTGAACCTAAAAACAAATGTATTGCAAGGGAGTACTTTGAGTTCGAGAGACTAATCTGTAGGACCCTGGTCTAAACCAAGACAATGGTCGTTCCAGGTTCAATTCGGTCACAAGAGGAGGAGAAGGGTCGATCTGCAGGGAGGAAAGCTGAGGTTCTATGGAGATCAATAAAGATTAATCTATTGATGATGTGATGTGTTGAACTATTGTGAAGGTGACTATTTGTGTAAACGAAAGAAAATGTTTGATAATTTTGACTGTCCTAGGTTTGCTTATGTTGATTCTCGTTAATCTTATCAAAGCATAGATTCAGAAACCTATTTATTGAAGCACATCGATCTACTATAACTGGTGACAGTTGAAGGTAGTGGAATAATTGGGAAGTGGGAGATCGTGTAGAAACCACTTCCATGTTGCATGGAAGACTTGGTTGATCGACCATCCACTTTCCATTTTTTCCTTTAACTTCCAGCATGACTTACCGAAACTTTCATCGTGGATGTGCCTCACATCACACGTGTTGTAGGCTGCCATACCAAAACCCTAGTGATATCCCTCCATGTGACATGAATTGATGTCTCACATGTGAGTCTGCTTTCCAGACGTGAGTGGTCAACCTTTGACCTAAGACTAATTATGAACTGAACGAAGTTCAATGGCTATTGTTAGATCATAGATCGGTTGAACTCACCAAGCGTTGGTATGTCACATTTGATTGTCATATTTTATTGTGTCAAAACTCATCTAAAGTCGATTGATTGTAAACTAGAGTCAACTTTGTATAGGTTAGACTAGAAAGTCTAAGAATGTTGAGACATACAAGTATTACTCTGAATACCTGAAGAATGTGAAGAAGAAGCGAACTACAATGACAACATCATCCTTCTTCTTGAGGTTAGTAATATTGACTTGAACTGTTTCATTCCTAACGTATCTTTCAACTTGTGCTATATTGAAAACATAACTATGAAGCTGTATATATTATACATATTGTATAATACTCTAGTGATGTGACATGGTCATATTTATATGATCATAGTATTAGGTGAAAATGCGGGGGTCTAACAACCACACCCAACAATCCGTTTGGCAATATGAGAGGACTTACTCCAATATACTTTCTAGAGAATCAACTAGACAGTCAGACAAAATTTAGAATAAAGTATATCAAAGAGTTTAATATCTCTAACTCTTAATTCAATCCGCAATCAACAAACAGAAATCTGTGATCCTGATTGAATATAAGAGGAGTTACTTGAACTGTACGAAAGATCAATGTTCAAGTGTCAATCAATGAAAATCAACAACCAAATGTTGGATATTCCAATTGATTGATCTTAACGCACAACCTGTGATATTTCAATTATATAACAAAATATAATGCGAAAAAGAAATAACACAGACACCAGAAATTTTGTTAACGAGGAAACCGCAAACGCAGAAAAACCCCGGGACCTAGTCCAGATTGAACACCACACTGTATTAAGCATCTACAGACACTAGCCTACTACCAATTAACTTTAGACTGGAATGTAGTTAAACCCTAATCAATCTCACACTGATTCAAGGTATAATTGCGCTCCTTACGTCTCTGATCCCAGCAGGATACTACACACTTGATTCCCTTTGCTGATCTCACCCACAACTAAGATTCGCTACGACCCAAAGTCGAAGACTTGATAGACAAATCTGTCTCATACAGAAAAGTCTATCGGATTCAATAAATCTGTCTCCCACAGAAATACCCAAGAGTTTTTGTTCCGTTTTTTGATAAATCAAGGTGAACAGGAACCAATTGATAAACCAGACTTATATTCCTGAAGAACAACCTAGTATTATCAGTCACCTCACAATAAACTTAATCGACTAGCGAAACAAGTTATTGTGGAATCACAAACGATGAGACGAAGTTTGTTTGTGATTACTTTTCTATCTTGCCTATCGGAGATATAAAATCTCGAGCCAATTATTTCAATTGAACTCAACACGATAGAAACAACAAGATCAGATCACGCAACTACAAAGATAATAGTTGGATCTGGCTTCACAATCCCAATGAAGTCTTCAAGTCGTTAACCTACAGGGTCTCGAGAAGAAAACTAAGGTTAAAGGAGAATCGAATCTAGTTATGCAACTAGTAACACACAAGAAGTGTGGGGATTAGTTTTCCCAGTTGCTAGAGTTCTCCTTTATATAGTTTTCAAATCAGGGTTTGCAATCTAAGTTACCTTGGTAACAAAGCATTCAATAATCACCGTTAGATGAAAAACCTGATTCAACCAAGCTAATATCTTTCAACCGTTAGATCGAACTTAGCTTGTTACACACAAATGAAATGTACCCTCATTTAGGTTTATGTAACCGTACCTAAACGTGTACACCATGTTGGTTCACAAATAGTTAACCGAGATTAGCCATATGATTACTCTCATATCAACCTTATTCATCTTAATCATAACTAGTTCAAATGACTCAAATGAAACTAGTTAAAGAGTTGTTCAATTGTTTAGAAATCACCATTGAAACCAAATCGGTTTGATTCACTTGAATCAATCATGGACATTATAGCCGCGGTTTGCAAAGATTGCATTCCTTATGATTTAAATGTTTAAGTCCATGAACTGGCCGATTTAAGAAAGTAACCAGCTTAAGTATGCGTACGGGTATGCTTACTTAAGCAACCGTTTTTTTTTTTAGTTTGTAAAGTTTCCAAACTCAACAGAAATTTTTGTTTCGAAAACTTCCGCCAGTATGCGTACTGGTACGCATACTTAAGGTGACTAGTTAAGAGTTTGTCAAAAACTAAACTCAGCAGAAATTCTCGGTTCGAGAACTTCCGCCAGTATGCATACGGGTACGCATACTTAACCTGTCTCCTTCACCAATTTCGTATACACACATATGCATACTCTTGGCTTCCGGTTTATGGATTTATACACTAATGTGCATGCTTATATCCAAAGATGGTTATATCATCACGTTTTCACACATTATTAGCATCAAAGCAATTTTCAAGATACTGAAATAAAGGGTGAAGGAACTGTTCGAATCCTGCTGTTGACATTTTAAAAATCGGACTGAGTTTGGCTCTGCAAATCGGCGACTAACTCAGTTCAAAAAAGTTTCTCTCGATCTTCATCTTTCTTCATTAAATTCAAGCTAGTTTCGGGTGAATCAGATAGATCAGGTGAAAAATAGTCTTTACTTTCAAGGTTTCTTGGAAATAATGGATCTTCCATAATTATAATGGAAAGTGAAATGGCAAAAGAAATTTCTGCAAGTGGTTCTAGGGTTGTTAACATCTCAAAACCATCTGAAAAATGTCCTTAGATTACTTTGATTGAGGATAACAATAACAACAGGTATGAATCATGGAAATTTTCATTAATTGGTAGATTAGATTTTCTTCGAATTAAATTTGTTGATGCAATGGCTATTTTGAGAAATCAGTGGAAGTTGACTGGAGATTGTCATTTAATTCCTTTGGGTAAAGGTTTTTTCATTATCAAATTATCTAATGAAGTTGATCAAAATTATATCAGAAATTATAGATGGGATGTTCAAGATCACGTGTTGAGAACTCGTAATTGGATTCCTAATTTTAGACCTGAAAATCAAAGAACTTCTCATGCTTTGGTATGGGTTTCTCTACTTGGTTTAAGTTTAGAATACTGGGATGAAAAAACTTTGTTCACTATTTGTGATGCAATTGGTAATCCTGTTAAAGTTGATGATACTACTCTCAAGTACTCAAGTGGATATGCTGCAAAAGTTTTGGTTGAAGTGAACCTAGCAAATCCAATTCCAAACAGGCTATGGATTATTACAAAATATGGAAGCTTTTCTCAGGGTGTTGTTCTTAACAATCTTCCAAATTTTTTTTCTAAATGCAAAATAGTTGGTCATTTTTTATCAGAATGCAGGTTTCAAAAGAATTCTTCTATGGAACATCCCACTGAATCTCCTACAGAGAGTGTGGAGAAACCAATTGATAAGCCTCAGGTGAACAATGTTCAAGAACCTTTTGATATTTGTCCTCCTCCAGTAGCACCCAACATTGTTAATCCTGCATCTGATAATGAAACTCTCATAACAAATGAAAGATTTAGTTCTTTACAAGATGAAGAAATGATTGTGGAGGAAGCTAGTGGTGAAAAATAAGAACAGGAAATTCTAACTCATACAAAGATTCTAAAAGTGGTAGAGGAAAATTTTATAGAAAAAAGTGAAGTCAAGTTCTTAATGGTAAGAATGGTACAGTTTCTTCTGAAAGGATTCCTGTAACTTCTTGGTCAAGAGTAGTTCAAAAACCTCCATCTTCATCTACTATTTTAGGAGAAAAAGAGATCACAATTGGTCTGGTAACTACTAATCAAGATTCATCTAGTTCTCAATTACCTAGTAAGTATAATTTTAGAAAAAAACAAGGAAAGGGAGGCACAAAAGGCCTCCAGTCTAAACCATGAGAGTTCTATATTGGAATTTAAGAGGCCTTAGAAGAGCCAGGTCTCAAAATAAATTATGGGATCTAATAAATCAATTTAATCCTTCAGTTGTATGGGCTGCAGAACTTAAAGTTTTTTGTTCTTCTTCATTTTGCAATAAATTGAATCTACCTGGTAAGCAAAGCATGGTGATTCATAATTCAGTCTCAAATAAAAAAGGAAATATATGGCTTTTTTGGAATAAGAATTTACCTAATCCTACAGTAGTGTCTATGTCAAGTCAAATGATAACTGTTGATTTTTGTGGTGTTCTTATATCTGGTATTCATGCTCATGTGAGTCTTGTTCAAATAAGATATTTGTGGTCAGAAATGGAAATGATAAGTGGTTTGAATCAACCCTGGCTAGCTATCGGAGACTTTAATGCTATTACTTCAGCTGAAGATAATATTGGAGGTAAAAGTCCAAATAGAAGTTCAATGATGGATTTTAATAATTGCTTAGATACATGTGAATTAATACAAGCTCCTAGTACTGGTCTTCAACACTCTTGGTCTAATTTCCAACATGGAAATAAAAGGATTTTATGCAAGCTTGATAGAGCAGTTTTCAATCTTTTGTGGTTACAAAAATTTGAAGGTTGGTGTTATAAAGTGGGATTAAGAGTTGCATCTGATCATGCTCCTTTGCTGGGTGGTGGTGCTCAAATTCCTAAGCCACAAAATGCTCCTATGAGGTTTCATAAGATGTGGATTTCACATCCAAATTTTATGGAAGTAGTACAAAAGTGTTGGTCTGAAGAAATTGTTGGTGATCCAGCTTTTATCTTGCAACTGAAACTAAAAAAATTAAAGAAGATTCTTAAGGATTGGAATTGGAATGTGTTTGGGAACATAAATGTACATGTTAATGAGGCAGAAGTAAAAGTGCAAGAAGCAATGGTCAACTCTGATAATAATCCATTTGATGAAGCAGCTCTTAATACTTTGGTGGAAGGCGAAAACTTAAATAATTCTAAAGAAGTACAACTCAACACTTTTCTAAAACAAAAATTTAGAACTAAATGGATAAAATAAGGAGCAACTAACATTGGTTTCTTGCATGCACAACTTAAAATCAGGCAAGCAAGGAACATGATAGCTGAACTGGAAGATGGTAATGAAAACATAATTGCTGATCAAAAGCAAATTCATAATGAATTGATGAACATTTTGAAAATAAATTTAAGTACAAGGTAGTGGAGAATGTTGATCATATGCTAAGAGGCATACCAAAGGTAATAACAAATGAAGACCAAGATATGTTAGAGGCAATTCCAGATGCTGATGAAATTAAGAAAACCTAATTTGATATGGATCAAGACAGTGCTCCTGGACTTGATGGATTTTCAGGTAGTTTCTATAGAGAATGCTGGGATGTTCTAAATCAAGATGTAGTTGATGCCATTCAGTTTTGATGGAGAAGAAAATTCATTCCCAAAGGCCTAAATTCCAATTTTTTAGTACTTCTTCCTAAAATTGGAGGTGCAAGAAATCCAAATCAATTTATACCAATTGGTCTAAGTAATGTCAGTTTCAAGATTTTTACCAAAATTTTAGCTACAAGAATGGGTACATTGATGCACAAGTTGGTTTCTCCACAATAAGTAGCTTATGTTAAGGGCAGATGTATTCAGACCAAATCTTATTAACTTCAGAATTGGGGAATGAAATGACTAAAAAGAGAAGATGTGGAAATGTAGCTCTAAAACTGGATATTTCCCAAGCTTATGATTCTGTTAGCTGGGAGTTCTTGTTTTAAGTTTTGCAGAAATTTGGTTTTTCAAAAAATTGGTGTGAATGGCTTCATATTTTATTTCAATCTGTAAAAATCTCAGTAATGGTGAATGGAGGTCCCTGTGGTTTCTTCTCAGTGGGTAGAGGATTGAGACAGGGAGATCCTCTGTCTCTTATCTTATTTATGTTAATGGAAGAAGCTTTGAGTAGAAGATTATCTCAAATGGTGCAAGAAGGCTTAATCTGTCCAATGGTTGAAAGAAAAGGTATTCATCCAACTCACTTATTCTTTGCAGATGATGTGTTTATCTTCATTAATGGTGCTAAGAAAAGTATTTTAAATCTTATGAAACTTCTTGAGGATTACCAAAAGTTCTCAGGCCAAATTATAAATAAGAGTAAAAGCAAGTTATTCATAGATGGCACTTCAGATCTAAGGAAAAATCAGATAAAGGATATCATTCAGATGGAAAGAAGTGCATTTCCTGACAAGTATCTTGGAGTGATTCTTACAACTGGAAGGGTAAAAGTATCAACTGTATGGCCAATGGTAGAAATAATGCAAACAAAGTTAGCCTCTTAGAAAGGTAAGTTACTGTCTTTTCAAGAAAGATTAGTTTTGATTAAGTCAGTGCTTAGCAGTATTACAGTTTATAATATGGCAGTTTATAAATAGCATGCATCAGTCATTCAAAACTGTGAAAGAATCATGAGGAACTTCCTTTGGTCAGGAGATGGAGATATAAGAAAGTACAATAAAGTTTCTTGGAAAAAAGTTTGTACTCCCTTTAGTGAAGGTGGATTAGGCATTAGAAGACTTGTTGTTATTAACAGGGCTTATCTTATGAAGATGATGTGGAAAATCGGCAATTCAAAAGAAGATTGGGCCTTATTTTTTTCATGCAAAATACAAGGATAAAAATGGTCAATGGAGCACTAAGTGGCAGAAATCTACAGTTTGGCAAAGTTTAAAATGGGCATGGGAAGCTCTTAAAGAAGACACAAGATGGATTATTGGTAATGGAAATAATATTTTTGTCCGGTTTGATCATTGGATAGAATATGGCACTCTTTTTGACATATTTGAACATCATAGTTATTTCACTGAGAATATAAACTTGAAAGTTTCAGATATCTTGTCAAATGGTGTGTGGTCTTATAATAATGAGCTTCACCAGATTTTTCATAATCTTAATTTTCCTGAAGTCCTTTGAGGTGAGAATATTCTATTATGGACAAGAAACTTAAAAGGAGAATTCTCAATCTCAAAGGCAGTAAACAAGTTAATGCATAGGGAACAATCAATCAACTGGTCAAAGTACTTATGGACACATTTTCTTCATCCCTCTGTAGCTAGCAATGTGTGGAAGATTATACAAGGGATATACATCGATGACAAAAATATGGTAAAGAATGGATATGAAATTTTCTCAAGATGCTGCATTTGTGAAACTGAACAAGATAATATGAATCACTTGCTATGGGAGTGTAGTTTCAGTACTGAAATTTGGAGATGGATATGTTCTATATTTCAGTTCAAAGTGCCAAAATCTTTTGAAGACATGGAAATGTGCCTCAAATTATAGTCCACTAGTTAAAAAGGTTTGGATTTCTGCAACCTATATTATTCTAAAAGAACTGTGGTTTCAGAAGAACAAGAGATTTTTTGAAGAAATTAAGCCAAATATGCAAGGATTCAAGTGCAGAGTTATGAAATTAGTGAATGAGGGTGGATTGAGAATTACTGGTACCAAGTAGAATCAAAACTATGACAATGAGATAACTGAAAAGTTTCAGTTGGGTCTTAGACATTCCAGGTTTCAGTATATTAAAAAATGTCATTGGTTACCACCTGAACAAGACTTTGTAATGTTTTGTTGTGATGGTTCATCATTTGGAAATCCTGGGTTTGCAGGATTTGGTGTTGTTGTCAGAGATTCAGCTTGTCAGGTGTTGGTTACCCTCTCTGGAGGTATTGGTGTTGCTTCAAATTATCTAGCTGAATCTTATGGTACTATGTGTGCATTGAAGCTGGAAATTCAATGGAGTATGCAGAAGATAATTATTGTGTCAGATTCAAAATGTGTTCTTTCATAATTTTCTCAGGGATGGTTTCTAAAAGGTAGATGGCATATGGCTACAAGAAAGCTCAAACAGATAAAGTATCAGCATTGTTACAAGGAGGTTAATTTTTCTGCAGATTGTATGGCAAAGAAATGAGCATTATTAGTTGCAGGTGAAAGACAAATCCATATTGGAAGACCTCAGTGTTTTCCAAGAGTTGAAATGCCAAATGTTGAATATTCTAGATTTGGTTGAAGTTTACTTTCATATCTTTAAAAAGAAGTGATGTATTTTAAGTAATGGGGATGTTCTTTAACAAGTTTATGGGCATGTTGTTTTGTTTTGAAAGTTTATGTTTCCTTATAATTGGGTTGTAACAATTTTGCGAAATTAATAAAAGTTATGTGATTCAGAAAATTTTTTTTTTTTTGAAATAATCATTATCGAAACATTCCAAGCCTACATCAAATGATTGTATCACACAAACCATGTAAGATGTTACTCGGAAATTTTCTCATGATATAAGATGAACTTGGTCGAAGCGAAAGCTTACCAACGCATATTTCGAGAAATATGTAAGCGAGATATACTCAGCTCGAAATCTCAAATGTGTATTGAGAAAACTATATCGTAACACGACTTATGTCTGAATATAGGAGATAGTAGAAATAGACTTTCCAAGTGATAGATGAGTTCAAGTATCCACATACCTTTTGTCTAAGAAGTTCCACAAGCTCCCCTTAGTAGTTCTTCGTCTTCAAGAGACGAACGTCGAGAGATCTAAGCTCAACTACACTATCTATGTCCTAGTCCGAGACATCTATAAATAGGCTAGAAATCAAGACTTATAGTTTTGATCACTAACATTGACAAACATGCTTGAGATAGCAACGCATGCGAGTTCGAGTGAGCAATGCTCTAACAATCTCCCCATTTTTCAATTTTAGTGACAAAACTATCAATACATATGGATTACAAAAAAGATAAAAAATGTAGCTTCTCATCCACATGCTTGATCTCCTTGGCATCTTCAACGCGACTCTAAATATTCGCCACTTCCAAGTAATCCATGATCCTAAAGGTTGCAAGTTGAGCATCACAGTTGTTGAAGATCCGTAGTTATAACAATGAGAAAATAAAATTATGTCAATCATTGTTATACAGTGTCATAGTATTATATCAAAGTTCAATTGTATCACAACTTTGACAACAATACTATGGTATCACTCCCCCTTAGTCAATGCATATCTCAACATGAAAACCACTCCCCCTTACATAATGATCCGTAAACCATATGTATTTGTAGTGTGAACTACACATTAATTCTCCCCCTTTTTGTCAAAAAAATTGGCAAAGGTACGAAAATTAGTGGGATCCTAATGAAATTTCCACGGAGATACTTCATGACCAAAAGGTGTATTAACATACCAACAAATTTAGATGCAATCATAAAGCCGAAGCTAAATGCATTCATCAAGGAGTTAATAAAGATACAAGATAACCCCTAAATATTCCACAGCGGCACTCCCCACAAAGATTTGGCAATTACAATTAAACACAAGTTCAAAATGAACTCTCCCCCATAAAATGCCATCCCCGAAGGAACAACAAAGGTGACCTTACTTTCACAAGAAAAGAATGATTTCTTTTGGACAAACAAATCACATGAAAAACATGAATTTGAATCCAAAGTTATTCAATTGAAATAACCACAACAGAACCCATGGTTAGTTCAATCGAAAAATACAACCAAATTAATTACAAGAAATCCCATGATTAATTTAATTGAAATACACAACCAAATTAACCACAAAGTGATCAATGCAATTGGTCATGCTCGACAAAAGAGAACTTACGGAGCATCAACTAAAATAACCAAAAGAGAATGATTAATTTAGTTGGTTATGCTCGACATAGGGAACCTTACGGAGCAACAACTAAGTTAATCATAAAAGAATAATCAACTCAGTCGGTTGTGCTCAACATAAGAAACCTTATGGAACAATCACAGTATATGCACAAAAATGTGGATCGGAGATCCACTAAATACTGCGGAATAGACAAGGATTCATCCTATTTTCCATCACTATTTGCACAATGACATACAATAGGATTCATCCTTGTAAACAAAAGTTTTATCCTTTCTTCCATCAAAATATGACATAAAAGGCTTTAACTTTTGTAATGCCAAAAGTTCATTCTATCTTCCATCAATACATTCATATCGACATAATAGAGATAACTTTTGAACAAGTATGGGATAGTCACGGTTCACGCACGTAAACAACATATCCCATAATAATTTGCAATATATAAAATCATAAAGATTAAAAATTGTAAAAATCATATTCCAAAAAACTTAGAATTTAAATAAATAAATCTAAAAACATGAAGATGAAAAATCGTTGGACATAGCTATATGTACTCACAATAATAGCTATTCCAAACCCTAGTTATTCCTTAAGAAATAAATTCTATAAAGGAAGATTTACTAGACAATCAAAGTTCATTGAGAACCTCATACCTTTCAATGAATCCATCATAGAAGGTGTCACTGATTTCCTTTATTCTCTTGATCGTAGACACACAATGTTTGTAAGTTAGAACACAAACTTTTCGATCAACAACCCGCGCAAGTTATCTAGCTTTAACACAGTCCATGATGAGCTTTTTCTGATTTTGTATCAGAATATTTTGATTTGCAAGGATTTTGGCCTGACCATCTAAGAGTTGGTTTATTTGCAGTTGAAGATTTGCAAACTCGACCTTTGAATCGTTATGAAAACGAATTAAATCCTTGACAGATTCACCCATCCAGGAGTTGTGTTCCTTCCTTGCAAGCATCTTCTTCAGAACCAGATCTTGAATAGAATCACATCCTTGAGTGTCTTCCTCCATATCAAGATGCACAATCTCCTGAGATTTTGCAGAGTTCTCCATATAATTTTTGTTAGGGATGTATTAATACAATATAAGATGTATATGTATTAAAAGAAGACACTTCTCATTAAGGAAACCCTATGAACTCACAGGAGTAGGACACGGACATTCACGGACCGTTCACAAGAGAAGAATGGATTTAAACTAAATCCAGTAAGAGGAAAAATACAAAGTTTGTCAATATTGCTCAATAATCCTTAAAATTAGAGCCTGAGACATGAGATAGACTTGCATAACTTTGATTGATTGACAAAAGAAAAACAACACACAAAGATGTACAACAAATCATGAGACTCCCATAGTCATCATCCTTGTACCTCTCAAGATAGATTCAAGGATAAGGTTACCTAAAGTTAGGTAAAGGAGTGAGAAGTGATCTCACTATCAAATATGGGAGAAGGGTTGTACAGGTTGTTTGACCGTTTTACTTGTATATTCCATTCTTTCCATCGATTAAAACGTATTCCAGAGGAATTAGTCATAAACCCTTTCAAAAGTCCATCTGAAGGATTTTTCTGAGGACTGAGTCTAGGACCTCTAGAAATGGGTTCCAGAAAAGGGAATTTGGAGGATTTCCATTTTCTTGATCTAGACTTGCCAGACTTGTTCTTATAAACACAGGGAAAGTCTTCATTAGTGGCACAAGAGCTTATACCGTAATGAGGAATATGCAACCTGTGATGATTTCTTGAAGAGAGATCATTTTTATAAGATTTCTGGTTTTCTGTAGGTAAGGAACTCACTGTAGATGTTGTCAGACGGTTTACTCCATTGACAGTAGAAAGAAGAAAATTATGAAGATTAGAAATTCGTTTCCTTCTGATAAAACAATAAAGAACATAGTGATTCTTTTTCCCACAGAAGGAACAACATCGTGGAATTGAGACATGATTGCCTTGATCCAAACCTTCATCCTTCACATGCACATTATGCAAGTGATTCTCAGTAGGTACTTCCTTGTAGGAATTTTTCTTTACACTAGGTAAAACCTTGTGAGTATCAGGAGAAGGTGTAGAAGATGACTTAATCATCAAAACAAAGTTTTTCTTTTTCAAGGCGTTACACTGTTCCCGGGCAATTTGCAGAGATGCAACACGTTTCTCTTTTTCAACACGATAGTTGTTTATACTAGGTAAAACCTCTAACAGAGTCTTCTCTAACAGTATTTTCAAGAGTACTAATCTTTTTACGCTGTAGAGTAGTTTCTTGAATCAGTTTTTTGATGTCGTTAGAGAGAGATTCAATGAAGAGATAGAGTTCACGTTCCCTTTCAAGAGATTTCTCAAATTCATCGATGAGCAGATCATTTTTTCCTTCACGAGTCATAATTTCAGAGACTTGAACATCAATAATATCAGCAGATTTTTTTAATGATCTGGTGAGTTCCATTTCGGATTCTGATACAATCCCACAAATCTTGTTTTTCCCTCGGGATTCAGAAGAATCTACTAAGGAGTTATCCTTTGAGGAAAACCCAAGATTTTTGGCATAATCCGAACTTTTGGAAAACATATAATATGCGTTTATCTTAAGAGATACTTCTCAGGTCCTCAGAACACAGATTTCTACAAACACAAACTTATGAGGTCTTCAACGTGTTTGCCTGCTCTGATACCAATTGAAAATTCGAGGGGTCTAACAACCACACCCAACAATTCGTTTGGAAATATGAGAGGACTTACTCCAATACACTTTCTAGAGAATCAACTAGACAGTCAAACTCAATCTAGAATAAAGTATATCAAATGGTTTAATATATCTAACTCTTAATTCAATCCGCAATCAACAAATAGAAATATGCGAGCCTGATTGAATATAAGAGGAGTTACTTGAACGGTACCAAAGACCAATGTTCAAGTGTCAATCAATGTAAATCAACAACCAAAGGTTGGATATTCCAATTGATTGATCTTAACGCACAACCTGTGATATTTCAATTACATAACAAAACATAATGCGGAAAAGAAGTAACACAGACACCAGAATTTTGTTAACGAAAAAACCGCAAATGCAGAAAAATCCAGGGACCTAGTCCAGATTGAACACCACACTGTATTAAGCTGCTACAGACACTAGCCTACTACCAATTAACTTCGGACTGGAATGTAGTTAAACCCTAATCAATCTCACACTGATTCAAGGTATAATTGCGCTCCTTACGTCTCTGATCCCAGCAGGATACTACACACTTGATTCCCTTAGCTGATCTTACCCATAACAAAGAGTTGCTACGACCCAAAGTCGAAGACTTGATAAAAAATCTGTCTCACACAGAAAAGTATATAGGATTGAATAAATATGTCTCCCACAAAAATACCCAAGAGTTTTTGTTCCGTCTTTTGATAAATCAAGGTGAACAGGAATCAATTGATAAACCATAATTATATTCCCAAAGAACAGACTAGTATTATCAATCACCTCACAATAAACTTAATCGACTAGCGAAACAAGTTATTGTGGAATCACAAACGATGAGACGAAGTTTGTTTGTGATTACTTTTCTATCTTGCCTATCAGAGATATAAAATCTCGAGCCAATTATTTCAATTGCACTCAACACGATAGAAACAACAAGATCAGATCACACAACTACAAAGATAATAGTTGGGCATGGCTTCACAATCCCAATGAAGTCTTCAAGTCGTTAACCTACAGGGTCTCGAGAAGAAACCTAAGGTTAAAGGAGAATCGACTCTAGTTATGCAACTAGTAACACACAGGAGGTGTGGGGATTAGTTTTCCCAGTTGCTAGAGTTCTTCTTTATATAGTTTTCAAATCAGGGTTTGCAATCTAAGTTACCTTAGTAACAAAGCATTCAATAATCACCGTTAGATGAAAACCTGGTTCAACCAAGCTAATATCTTTCAACCATTAGATCGAACTTAGCTTGTGATAAGCACGAAAGTGCGACGCATTTTAACCCATAAATACATTAGCTAGGACTCATTATTTATCTAATAAATTTGTTTTAATTATTTTTGGAAGAATAAGCTCTTGTGGAGAATTGGCTCGAAAAAATGTTATTTGCACCCGGAGGACACGTGTTATCCGGAATCTCAATGTTGGTTAAGGGACACCTCAACTACTAAGGAGCACCTCAACGGATAAGGGATACCTTTCTTATTATTTACACCCCATAAGGCAAGTGCTAAAGGGACACCCGTACATGATTAGGGGGAGGACATCTTCTTCCCAAATTCTAAATCAGAAAATGGCGGGAAAATGGCAGCAGAATTAGGGTTTCGATTTTGGAGGTGTTTGAGTGAGACTAAATGGCTGAAATCAAATGGGTTTGTTCCTAGAGCCTAAACAGAGATGGTAATGTGCTCTGATTCAGTTAACTTGGGTTGGATAATCACCAATTAACGAAAACAGAAAGGACAAAATTTGGCGGGAAAATATTTCTTCATTAGCGATATACTCTGGATTGATTTCGGTTAGATTTTGTTGAGATTCTCTCGTTTCTTTTGGTTATAAATTAGTTGTCAAAGTCAAACAGGACTAGTAATTGCCTCTGGTTCGAAAAAAAGAAGGATTTTCTCATAATTAAAGAAACATGTTATATTTTGGGAAGCTACGAGATATTATGTTTTGATTTTCTCGTGATTTTCTTCAACAGATTAATTGAAATGAGATATTATGACTAAACAGGGATCGTAAGGCTCTTGATTTCGAAAGAAAAGGAAAGTTATGTGAATTTAATGAGAACAGAGGAAGGAAAATATTCACGGGGTTCTGCGAGTAATTTTGGGAAGATTATGTTAGAGATTTTTGAGGGATTTAGACAAGTATTATGTTCTCATTTTGTACACACATCTTTCACGTATTTGAATGAGGAAAACTCGGTTATATTTGGTGTCTCCTCTAAAACAGGGAAGAAAATATTATTCCTGAGTCATCTGCTATATAGTTGGAAGGTAGGCGTGTGGAATGACTGAGTTTCTCTCAATCATCGAAGGAATACGATCCAAAGGAATTGTTCCGCATTTGCAGTTTTCCTCGTTAACAAAATATTGTTGTGTGATTTACTTTTGTTTTCCGTAATTATATTTGTTTATATAATTTAAGTTAAATTACATAAACGTTAACTCTGATATACTTGATAGTGATCCTATAGATTTTGGTTAAGTCTGAACCAATTATCAAGTATCACACTTTGGTAGTCGTATTGTATCGATCTCGTATCCATAGATAATCACACAAATGTGAATACCGATTTGTTGCATTATCTCGACTTTGTCCATAGACGATCACTTTCGGTAAGAGGACTTATAGGTGGATAAATAAAAGACTGTGGTGTATTTGGGTACCCTCGTCTTTTTAATTGGTATCAGAGCAGGCAAACACGAAAAGATCTAACAATATGTGTTTGGTGCGATCCAACCTATAAGATTTGAATCAAAATGATTACAATTGTACCTGTAAATGATTCAGTTAACGAAAAACAAGATGAAGATTTAACACCTAATAAAGTCATCCTCTGTGAATCTACTGAACAAAGTGATCAGTATAATGAAGATTTTGATGACGGGCAAACTTTCCTTGAAAAACAACTTGATGAATTTCCGAAGACGGTGATTCAGAAATTGATCAAGATGTAGAAGAAGATATCTATGTATTTCTTCATTGTTAGGTGTTGTTTCTACAAAAAGGCTATCCACCTCAAATATTGTTGGACTCCTTGCTCCTCTCTGCAGATAAAAGGGAAAACTGAGGAAGATCTTCTCCGGATTCTACTATGGATATCAAAATGCTCGATATCTTCTGAAGGACTGCAAAGAAATCCTAAACTCAAAGACTCTCAGTTATGAGAATCTCTACAGAAAACATTATCTGTTAAATAAGAAACTTATTGAAACTGAAGAAAGAATTAATTCTCAACAGGTAATGTTTGGAGAAAATGAGGAGTCTGTTTCTTCCAAAGAGATCCTTCTTAAGGTCGACCTTGTCAATGCTCTTGACAAAGTTAAGCTATTGGAAGAAGAAGTTGTGTTAGAGCATAGCTCGGTTGAACCCACCAAGCGTTGGTATTTCAAGTTTGGTTATCATATTTTAGTGAATCAAAACTCATTTAAAGAGTCGCTTGATTATGTACTAGAGTCAACTTCGTATAGGTTAGCTTGACACTATTAGGATATGAGACATTACAAGTACCGCGAAGACTAGAAGAAGTGAAGAAATAAGAAGCTACAACGACAACATCATCCTTCCATTTGAGGTTAGTGATATTTAACTTGAACTGTTTCATTCCCTAACGTATCTTTCAAGTCGTGCATATTGAAAACAAAACTGCGAAGCATGAACACTCTAGATAGACATAGTATTAAGGAATACAATACGAGGTTTATTGCTTAACCATTAAGCTTTATAGATAAGCCTTCGACATAATCGTTTAAATGCTATTGTGATTATGTATGGGTATGAGGTGAGGATTTCATCCTAGGAAACAATGTTTTACATGTGTTTTAAGGAAGTAAATTCATGAACTTGTTTTGTGAGTCGAAAAGGAAATCGCCAGGTGTGATTGGTATTGTTATTCATTGCATATCTTGTGAACAACCAATATGTGTGATTAGTATAACCGCTCATGACTTGTTTGTGTTCTTGGTAAAACTATTCACAAAGGCTTGAATTTTGTATTGGTATGACTTTTATTAGTGAAACCGATCTTAAGTAATCACCTGAGATGGTATGATCGAGTTTGTGATTTTGTGTAAGACCGACTCTGGGTAAAGGGGAACCGATCCTAGTAAGAGGTGTAACACATCACAAAGGGGAATCGATCCTTGTATCAGGTGTAACATGTTTTAGCAAAAAGGGGAACCAATCCTATGGACATGTGCAAAATATTCAAGTTAGATACCATATATATGTGGGGAACCGATCCTAGTACCTAGTCAACCGAATTTTGGAAAGCTAGTGTGACTATGCACAATACTCACATGGAGGCAGAACCGAAACTTGTATTGGTAGAACTTTTAAACCCATGAATGGTGATTGAGTGTTCTTGATCAATCACATAGTTCTTGAAAGTCAGATGAACCAATTCTAAACTTGTTTGGAAGTGTGGCAAATCGGTTTCGAGATTATAAGTATGAAAGAGACCTTACAGAGTAAGGATGTCGACATACTTTGAACATGTGCAGTAACGCTTATCTTTAATTGTTCAAAGTTATTCCTTAATAGCTAAAGGAAAAGAATCCCATGATCGAAACATAAATAAGTTAAGAATCTTTTATTTAAGGTTTTTAATTTTATTTTAGGAAAAATTAGAATTTGTTATGTGCATTTACTAGTTGAAGATTTTCCAAAGAGATTTTTGGTCATTATTTTGGACAGAGCATTTCCAGGAACTATGGAAACCGAATTTGGAATATATTGCATATCTTGAGAATATTTTAGGTTTTGGAAATTCCTTGGTATCCAAACTTCCTTGTCTATAAATACTTGAAGTTTGCATTTCTAGCAAACTAATCCTTTGTGACAGTAAACTTCCTCGGTTGTTTTGTTACTGGTGAAGCCGCCTATTCAGAGAGGAGAGTAACCTAATTAGGCGAAATCACTTACGGCCGCTCAGTTTAAAGTCTTCTTTGGGATTGAGAAGCTCTATTAGTACCGTTGGTGGGAAACTATATAATTGCGGTTTATCTTGTGTTTTCGATTGATTTGATTGACTAACGGTAGTTGAACTTTGATTGCACCTAGTTTGTTTATGCTTGAGAATCTTCTCTTCTGATATAAGATTCACTCAAACTAGATCAAAGTTTCGACATGGATCTTTAGACTGTTTGTAGATCTAAAGACGTCTTGTGATAATCCATTGTTAACAGACTCCGTTCTGTGCGTCATTGATCACAATAGATTCGAGTTGTTGTGTGCAAGCGTTTATTGAATATCTAAGAAGATTTGAAGAAAAAGAAGATATTAGAGATTTCTGATTTGGGGTTCATAATCTTTGGTGTGCACAATACTTGTTTCGGTATAGAGGATCCAACTATAATCGGTTTATCCTTGTGGTAGATTAGATTGATTAATTGTGTAGATCGGCATTAATACGATTCTTTGTGATTAAAAGTATTGATTGCAAAATCTTAACAATTACTTCGGTAGTTGAACATTAGATAGATCTAAGAACCTGGCGAAGGAGTTTATTGAGATAAACATAAGAGCCTTTGTCGAACTCACATCACTTGGTTGAAAAGAGTTGTTACCGAACAGATTTGTTGTTCCTTTACTGTTTGGAATACTAACCAAAGGAATTGTTCCAAGTACGTGACTTATTCATAAGTTGGAGGCGTGGGAATACAGACGGAACTAGGTGAACTATAGGTTTAGTTGCTTGGTCTCAACTATACGAAGTTGGTTTGATTTTGTATAACGGCTTAATCCTGAGAGTATTCAATTCTGTACAAGGTCTCGGGGTTTTTCTGCATTTGCGGTTTCCTCGTTAGCAAAATCTTGCTATGTCATTTACTTTTATTTTTCGCAATTATAACTATTTGTTATTATAATTTAAAGTAAATTACACAAACGTTAATTCCTATTTTACTTGATAGTAATCCTATTGTATTTGGTTAAGTCCGAACCTCTAATCAAGTAAACATACTTCGTTGTTGCATTGTCTCGATCTCGTATCCATAGACGATCACACGAAGTGTGAACCAATTAGTTGTATTGTCTTGACTCAGTCCATAGAAAATCACTTTCGGAAAAAGGACTTATAGGTAGGAAAAGTTTTAGCTTGAGGTATATTTGGGTACCCTCGCCTTTTCAATTGGTATCAGAACTGGAAAACACGAAAAGATCTAACAATTTGTGTTTGGTGCGATCCAACCTATAAGAAATTAAATCAGATGAACGATTCGATTAACGTTTTAAAGATTTTAGATGGTCTAAAAGAAGACTCTGAAGAATATCCCTATGTTCTTGTTAAAATGTTAGATAAAGAATTGAACAGAACCAATCATATACTGACGAGATCACTAATATCATGATTGGTAGAAAACTGGTGAAAAACACTGAAGAGTCTAAATCAAGAGATTCTCAAGGATGCTCAATTCTTTCATCCAGACATCTTAAACAGTCTAGTAAGAGTCAGACCAGGAATCGCTTTCAAAAGGGATGGAATTTTCTAATTCAGAAGATTTCTTTTACAAAATGTCTGATTAACCGTGTTAAGAACTTAACAAACCATCCTAAATCTGGTGAACATTGTCTTGGAGATTTTGCACTTAAAACAACCTCACCATTCCAATGGTTTCTAGATAGTGGATGTAGTAGACATATGACAGGTGGTCTTTCTTGGTTCACAAAAACAAAAGACTACATAGGAGGATCTGTGAACTTTGGAGATGGAAGCAGATGTCTTATCAGCAAAAACGGTACTATCAAACTTCCAGGTATTCCCGAAATCCATGATTTTGTTATGTTAAAGGAACGAAAGCTAATCTTTTGTCTGTCAGTCAATTTTGTGATAAAGGTCACAAAGTTATCTTCAATATGAGAGGTTGTGATATTGAAGATAAGTCCAGATAAGTAATTTTTCGAGGACGTAGAAGTATGAATAATTTTTATCTCCTTGATATACAATAAAATTTATACTGTAACTTGACTAAGGTTGAGTCAACTCATTTGTGGCATGAACGCTTTGGTCATATTAACTACTGAATGCTAGTAAAGCTCATTAACCGTGAACTTGTCAAAGGCGTTCCAAAGATTAACACTAAAGTAGAAGGTGTTTGTGGTGCATACCAAAAGGGTAAGTAAGGAAAAATTACACACAAACTTTCTCGAGACATAACCACGCGTGCTCCTCTCGATATTATTCATATGGATCTATTTGGTCCAATCCAACAAGCATCTATTGGAGGAAATAAGTATGCTTTAGTAATGGTAGATGATTATACACGGTTCACATAGGTTGCTTTTCTGAAGCACAAGAATGACACTCTTGAGGATTTCAAAATTATTGTGAATAAAATTCAAAATGAACAAGGTCGCAAGCTTAAGAAGATAAGAAGCGATCGTGGTACATAATTCAAGGATACAAAAGTATATGAATACTGTAATAGTCTTGGAGTTAGTCATCAATTCTCTGCTCCTATTACACCTCAGACAAATGGTGTAGTTGAGAGAAAGAATAGAAATATTCAAGAAATGGAAAGAGTAATGCTTCCTAATAAAAACCTACCATTAACCTTCTGGGGGGAAGCTGTAGTTACAGCCTGTTATCTTATTGTTTGAGGGAAAAAACTGATTCTGCTGTTTTTGGTAAATTTGGGTATGTTAATGAGAAACGAGTTCAAACCCTAAACAAATGCACTGCACGGGAGTACTTTTAGATTCGAGGGATCAATCTGTAAGACTCTGGCCTAAACCAAGAAATGGTTGTTCCAGATTCAATTCAGTCACAAAGTGAAGGAGAAGGGGTTGATCTTAGGGAGGGAAGCGAAGAAGGTGTTTGAGATCAAAATGTTGAATTATGAAGGTATGGCTTTTATGACTTGTATCAGAATGTGGAACTGGCTTGCAGAATGTAAGCTATCAGTTCTTGGTGTTTTTTGGATACCGTGTTAAGAACACTTGTGTTCCCATGTTGTCGAAATAGATTGAAAACCTATTTATACAAGTCATTTGAGCGCCACCCTGATCTCGTAGGAAGTGGAGAAGATTAAGTAGTGGAGTAGTGGGTTTGTGTAAGAGGTGGTGATCATCACGTGGTCACACCTTCACCCACTACTCTCATCTTTATTAACCATCCGTCCTTTCCTGACACATTCTCGTAGTGGCCGCATTGCACGCTGTAAACCACCAGACTAATACCCCAGTAAGTATCCCACAGTTTGTGACATGTTTGATGTCTCGAGCAAGTGGTTCAAGTCGTGGGACTTGCCGCAAAAAATAGCATATGGTGATATTAGGTTAAACAACTAAGTTGTTTATGAGGCCGATATATAATATCATATGTATTCGATGCACGTAAATCATCGCCTTTAAAAATCTCAAAATAATCAATGTGCATGAAGCATCGTTGTTTTAGAGCTTGACTGAATAAGTCACGGATTCAGCGTCTTAAAAAGGCAGCATGATCGATCACCTTTGGGTGATCAATTGAGAACCGTATGGGCGAGCTATCACTTGGACGATCACTTCTTGTGAATGAGAGGTGGCCGGTGATCATTGTTGCGCCCCATCGATTGTCTAGTATTCGATCTAAGCCTTCCGACCAATCCGGCAAAGACAGAGAACATAAAGAAAAAGTTGATTCGAAAAGTGATGAAGGAATTTTTATTCGTTATGCTTCTGACAGTCGTGCCTTTCGGGACATTAGCGATTTTTGCCAAGACAATCACACTGCAGCAGAGCTTCCTTCTTCTGAAATTGTTATTAAGGAAAAACATACTGAAGTCGAACCATCAGTTGTTCCTTTAATTAGTGACACAGATGATAAAGATGATAATGAAAGTATTTTTGAAAAACCCAATGATACCGAAAATATTGTCCAAAAACCTGTTAAATGGGTACATAAAAGACACTCGCCTGAAGACGTCACTGGAGATGCCAATGCTAGAGTTATGACTCGAAGAGAGCTACAGAATGTCTGTCACTATTCATGTTTTCTTTCTTCAATAGAGCCGAAAAATGTTGAGGAAGCACTCAGTGAACCTGCTTGGGTAAACTCAATGCACGAGGAACTCAACCAATTTAAAAGACAAGAAGTGTGAGAACTTGTTCCTAAGCCACCAGGTGTAAACATCGTTGGAACAAAGTGGATCTACAAGAACAAATCATATGAATTTGGGAAAATTGTCATAAATAAAGCTAGGCTCGTTGCTCAAGGATATTCTCAAATTGAAGGTATTGATTTTGATGAAACTTTTGCTCTTGTTGCTCGTTTAGAATCAATAATATTGTTACTTGCCTATGCTTGTTATCTTAAGATAAAACTCTTTTAAATGGATATTAAATCTGAATTTCTGAATGGGGATTTTAAAAGAAGAAGTATTTGTTGCTCAACCTAAAGGATTTGAAGATCCATTATTCTCAGATTATGTCTTTAAACTTAAAAATTTCTTGTATGGTCTAAAACAAGCTCCAAGAGCTTGGTATGATAAACTGACATCCTTCTTACTTCAAAAAGGATTTTCTAGAGGTGGTGCTGATAAGACACTTTTCACGAAGTGGAGTGGAAAAAACGTTCTTGTAGCGAAAATATATGTAGATGACATCATCTACGGATCCACCTCAAAATCTCTAACAGATGAATTTCTGAATCTTATGAGTGGAGAATTAGAAAGGAGTAATGTTGGAGAATTATCATATTTTCTTGGGTTGCAAATACAACAACAAAAAGACAGTATTCTACTTTCTCAAGAAAAATATGCAAGGAATTTAGTTGGAAAATTCGAACTAAAAGGTGGAACACATATGGCAACTCCAATGCCAACTACTGGAAAACTTCAATCTAATCCAGGTGAAAAATCAGTTGATCAGAAACTATACAGATCTATGATAGGGAGCTTGCTATATCTAACTGCAACAAGACCAGACATAGCTTTTAGTGTGGGATGTTGTGCTAGATTTCAAGCAGATCCTAGAGAATCACATCTCAAAGCTGTAAAACGGATCATTAGATACGTTAATGGTACAATAGATTACGGTTTATCATAATCTATGGATACGAACAACAGTCGTGTTGCCTATTCAGACGTTAATTGGGAATGATGTATAGAAGATCGTAAAAGCACCTCTGGTGGTTGTTTTTATATTGGTCAAAATCTTGTAGCTTGGCATAGCAAGAAATGGAATTCACAGTCCTGGTCAACCTGTGAAGCAGAATATATTGCTGTCGGTACATGTTGTACCCAACTATTGTGGATGAAACAAATGTTCATTGACTATGGAATAAATATTTCAACTATGAGCATACTGTGTGATAACTCAAGCGTTATTCGATTGACTGAAAACCCAGTTGAACATTCCCGTACTAAATACATAGATATCATATATCACTTTATTAGAGAGTTATATGAGAATGATGTTATCAAATTAGAGTATGTTCCATCTGAGCGTCCGCTGGCTGATATTCTCACCAAACCCTTAGATAGAGAAACTTTCAAAAATCTAAGGGAATCCATAGGGATTTTCAAGGTACATTAGTACCTTGTGCATCCGGTTTTTCAACTTTTGCTTGCAATAGTTAAAAACCGGCTTTCAACCTTTCTCTGGTAAAGGTTGGTTGTTGTTATTCTTTTGTTTTGCATAAGGATGAAAACATAATGATATTTTGATATCAATTCTCCCTAGAAGAAAATGCAAACATATTGGAGAAGAGGATGCGAAATTTGAGGTAACAATCTTGTTAGTTAATTATTTTCCTGTTTAAGAAAAGCCTGATGTTATTTCATAGGGCTATTTTGCGTTTCCTCCCCTATTAAGATCGCTAATTAGCGTTTCCTCCCCAAATAGATTAAAATTAGTGTTTCCTCCCATTGTTAGTTTTTCCATCCATTGCTCGGTTAGCTGAGTCAGCGCTTGTGCATGCGTGGCATAAACTGTATACGTGTTTCGCGATCTTCCGAAAATACCCTAGTCTAAAAACAAATTAGATCTCACACACCTGGATGAGTCGGGTGCCAACAACGGATTTTAATTCTTAACCCTACAAACTAGGTCGTATTCACTTAGCCCTTCCTTTCTCTTCTCAACAACACAAAGACCTCTGCCCCAGCTGCTGCTGCCGGAGACCATGGATTCAGATGGGTATTCATCGAGTATTGCTAATAAATTTGAAGATCAGAAGTACTCGAGAGTTTGTAAGAAGATTAATGGAGTTCGATTAAGGTGATGGAAGAATTGTTGTTGCTGTCGATTGAGGTGATAAATTGAACATGTTAAAGAAGGGTTTATCAAAGATCGTATTTGGTGATGATGGCATCGATTTGGTTGAGTCTGGTGGTACAGTTATAGCCGAGAATTTTTACTGTCGATAAAAATGGAAGATAGGAAATGAATTTGATGGTTAGAAATTAGGGGATTTGATGGTTGGATTAATCAGGTGATGAATTAAATATGGGTTTGGTTCAAATTTAATGGATTTGGAGGAGTTTATGGTTGTATATGGGTTTAATTTGTAGATGGTGGTTGTTTGGTGGATTTAGGATTTGACAGTACCGATGGAATTTGAGTATGATTGGGGGAGATGGGTCGTGATGATTTTGTAATTGGGGAAAGAACATGGTTGCCTCTGTGCTGGTGATTGCAGCTGGGTAGAGAATAAAAATCGATGAAATTGGTGTTGGTGGTGTATGGAACAACTGTTGTTGCTGTAGAGGGTTTGACAACAACAAATATTAGGCTAATTTCCTCCCCACTATTACAACTTCAGTTCCTAATTGATGGTTTGACAACATCAAATTTGGGGGTTCTCATATTCATCTGTTTTCGGGTTTTGATGTGGTACGAAATTGAGATGAAAGTTCTTGAAGAGAAATTCTACAGCAAAAACACCGAGAAGAAGTTGATCGATTCATAGCTAATTTGATTATTTTACTGAATAATTAGATGTTTGCAGTATCAGGAATAATTGTGGATTTGATTTTTTGGGTTAATGGAAGTTCCGGTGTTGGTTAATGGCGGAAAGTTAAAAGGCCAGCGTACAGGTGCCGGAGAAGGAGGAGAATATTAGAGGGTATTTTCGGAAGATCACGAAACACATGTACATTTTATGCCACGCGTGCACAGGCGCTGACTCAGCTAACTGAGTAATGGATGGAAAAGCTAACGACGGGAGGAAACGCTAATTTTAATCTATTTGGGGAGGAAACGCTAATCAGCGATCTTAATAGGGGAGGAAATGCAAAATAGCCCTATTTCATATATTTATTGCTTTTGCTTAACAAAATTTCGGTACAATTGATGTTTTATTCCATTATGTGTGTATGGATGTGTGTGTGTGATTCAATTGTTTCCTGTTAAGAAAAACTATTGTTATCTTGCTTTATTGTGTGGTATCAATTGTTTAGGCTTACAAAATTTCGGTAAAATTGCGGTGCTTTAATGTCTATGTTGTTTCAATTGCTTCCGGTTGAGGTGAATAATTATGCAAGTTGATTTATTTTGGTTTGTATGAATTGTTTATGGCTTAAAGAAAGAAAAGGTTTACGGGATGAATTGTTTAGTGCAATTCAATTCCGGATAAGAGAAACTAAGTTAATTCTGATCTTTGTTAGACTTATCAAAGTGGAGGTTTCGGTTATTCAAGTCTAACCGAATGCCTTAATAAGAAATGCTAGTTAACTAACCTAGTACTTGTCTTGTTTAAAAATTAAAGGTCTAAGTTATATGGATAATTAGAACCTGATGAGAAAAATAGAGTTATCTTTATTTTGGTCTTATCGAACAAGGGATTGTATTTGTACAATCGGTTTAGCAAAGGAACTAAGGTACTTAGTTGATTTTTGGTTTGCTAAACTATTAGGGAAAATTGCTTCGGGCAATTGTTTCCTTGATAACTGGGCACTTATCCATAATGTGATCATTATAAAAGGGGAAAGAGTGCACACTTATTGAGATATCATTAATCCACAATTACCTCTCAAAAACATCTCTATACCTTGGGAGTACTTTCTGTGATTAGGGCTAGTTCCTCCTTCCCACGTTTTACCCCATCAACAGTTACAAACTTGTCTTCCAAGTATATGAGTTATACTAGGAAACCGAGAGTTTAACTAAATCAGGAACGCTCTAGCTGTTAGAGCATTGCTCGGTCAAACTCGCATGCGTAGCTATCTCAAGCATGTTTTTCAATGTTAGTGATCAAAACTATAAGTCTTGATTTCTAGTCTACTATAGCTAAGTCTCGGACTATGATAGAAAGTGTAGTTGAGCTTAAGAACTCCATGGAAATCATCATACAAGATGAAGAACTACTCAAGGAACTGATGGAACTTCATTGACTAAAAGGTATGTGGAGACTTGAACTTATCTATCACTCAAAAGTCTATCTACTCTATCTCCTATCTTAAGACAAAAGTCGTTTTGCTATATAGACTTTGATTATACACATTTGCTATTTCGAGCAGAATTTATCTCGCCTATCTATTTCTCGAAATATATGTTGGTAAGCTTTCACTTTAGCCAAATTCATCTTTAACTAGTGACGAAAGTCATGTTATGTTCAATCACTTTGAAAACTGCTCTGACGAAAAATGGTTTGTGAATAACAATTATATAACGTCCTCTAAGAATGTTTCAGTGATTGAAATGAGAGTTTAGATTATATAACCAATGATGGATATAAGCATTGTGTGACAACACATATATGTATAAGTCATTTTTCCTTGAACCAAAGTTTGCGAACTTTGTTGATCAAGAGAGCCGGAACAAGAGCCGTGAACTCAGTCCGCGAACTCAGTCCGCGAACTGGCGGAAGTTCTCGACCCGAGAAAATCTGCTGGAGTTTGAGAACTCCTTCCGGGAAATTAAGTCCGCGAACTAGGTCCGCGAACTTAAGTTGGTTATATCTAAAAACGATTGTTTGTGAACTTATTCATATTATCTAAGGAATGTTAAATGAAAACCATGGCTATAAAGTTCATGAACCGATTTGAGTGAATCAAATCGTTTTTGCTTCGATTGTGTCTTGTGTAGTTACATAAGATTTCCTTGCAATTGAACAACTCTCTAACTAGTTCAATTGAGTCATTTGAACTAGTTATGGTGAAGAAGAATATGGTTGATATGAAAGTGCTCATATGGCTAACCATTTGGTTAACTATTGTTGAACCAACAAATGTACATGTTTGGGTACGGTTACACAAACCTGAAACGGTGCATTTCATTTGTGTGTAACAAGCTAAGGTTTCGATTCAACGGTTGAAAGATATTAGCTTGAATCTAATCAGGTTTTCATCTAACGGTGAATATTGAATGCTTTGTTACCAAGATAACATTGATTGCAAACCCTGATTTGAAAGACTATATAAGGGAGAACTCTAGCAACTGGGAAACCTAATCCCCACACCTTACGTGTGATACTAGTTGCATAAGCTAGATTCGATTCTCCTTTAACCTTGGGTTTTCTTCTCTAAACCAGGTTAAAGACTTAAAGACTTCATTGGGATTGTGAAGCCAGACCGATACTACTTTTCTTGTAGTTGTGTGATCTGATCTTGTGTTTTTTTAGAGTTTTTAGTACAATTGTAATAATTGGCTTGAGATTTATATCTCCGATAGGCAAGATAGAAAAGAAATCACAAACACTTCGTCTCATTGTTTGTGATTCCGCAATATCTTTTTTCGCTGCGTCGATTAAGATTATTGTGAGGTGATTGATAATACTAGGTTGTTCTTCGGGAATATAAGTCTGGTTTATCAATTGGTTCATGTTCACCTTGATTTATCAAAAGACGGAACAAAACTCGTAGGTATAATCGTGGGAGACGGATTTATCTATTACCGTAGACTTTTCTGTGTGATACAGATTTGTTTATTAAAGTCTTCGACTTTGGGTCGTAGCAACTCTTAGTTGTGGATGAAATCGCTAAGGGAATCAAGTGCGTAGTATCCTGCTGGGATCAGAGACGTAGGAGCATAACTGTACCTTGGATCAGTGTGATATTGATTGGGGTTCAACTACAGTCCAGATCGAAGTTAATTTGGAGTAGGCTAGTGTCTGTAGCGGCTTAATACAGTGGGTGTTCAATCTGGACTAGGTCCCGGGGTTTTTCTGCATTTGCGGTTTCCTCGTTAAGAAAATTCTGGTGTCTGTGTTATTTCTATTCCGCATTATATTTGTTGTTTTCTCCTTGAGGGTCGATTCGGTAGAACGATTCGAAAAATAAACACCTGCGTAACATCTTCTCAATTTCTTGTTTTCTCGACAGAGAGGAGTCAGAAGAGGTGTGACATGAGAAGTTGTAATCTTCTTCATATTCCACGAATCCAAAAACTTAACATACTCTGAGACTTCCTCATCAACATCTCTATCAATATCTGAATCACCTTCATCAGAAAGTTCATCCAACTGTTCTTCTAGGAGAGTTTCCCAATCAACAGTTTTTACATCAAGAGAATGTTTGGATATTGACTTAGATGTGACAGTTCTCTCAGGTGAATCCAAGCTTTTAGAATCATCTGGTAATTTCTGAACTGGTACGTTATTAGAGATAGACTTGTCCATAATCAGATCGCTACAAACACAGACTTATAAGGTCTTTAACGTGTTTGCCTGCTCTGATACCAATTGAAAAAGCGGGGATCTAACAACACCACCCAATATTTCGCTTTAGCAATCTGTATGGACTAACTACGAAATACTTTGCTAGAAAATCAACTAGACAGTCAGACACAATCTAGATAAAAGTATCTCAAGAAGTTAATATCTCTCTCTTGTTTTTGATATTACTTAAGATAATAGAAATCAGCGAGTCCTAATCAAACACAAGGAATACTTGGACGGTACCAAAGACCAATGTCCAAGGATCAATCAATATCAATCAACAACCAAAGGTCGGATTTCCAATTGATGATCACAAAAGCACAACCTGTATTATTTTAATTATAAAGATAAACAATATAATGCGTAAAATGAAATAACACAGACACCAGAAATTTTGTTAACGAGGAAACCGCAAATGCAGAAAAACCCCGGGACCTAGTCCGCTACAGACACTAGCCTACTCCAAGCTAACTTCGGACTGAACTATAGTTGAACCCCAATCAGTCTCCCACCGATCCAAGGTACAGTTGTACTCCTACGCCTCTGATCCCAGCAGGACACTGCGCACTTGATTCCCTTAGCTGATCTCACCCACAACCAAGAGTTACTGCAACCCAAAATCACAGACTTGATAATAAATAGATTTGTCTCACACAGAAAAGTCTATCAAAGGATAAATCTGTCTCCCACAGATAAACCCTAGGTTTTGTTCCATCTTTTGATATAAAATCAAGGTGAACAAGAACCAATTGATAATCCGGTCTTATATTCTCGATGAACAGCCTAGATTAATCAATCACCTCTCTACAATCCTTCCTAACTACACAAGAGGATTGTCGAGGAATCACAAACAGTGAGACAAAGATGTTTGTGACTTCTTTATCTTGCCTATCGGAGAACTCTCACGATCTCAATCCAATCAATCGATTGTACTCGTACGATAGAAGATGCAAGATCAGATCACACAACTACGATAAAGTGGTATCAGTCTGGCTTCACAATCCCAATGAAGTCTTTAAGTCGTTAACCTGATTTTAGAGAAGAAAATCAAAGGTTAATGGAGATCGACTCTAGCGAGCGCACTTGTTGCACACAGCCGTGTGGGGATTAGTTTTGCACAATGCTAGATGTCTCCTTTATATAGCCTTCAAATCAGGGTTTTTCCTTAGGTACAAAGCAATCCTTATTCACCGTTAGATGAAAACCTGATTTAGATTCAAGCTAATATTTCTCAACCGTTAGATCAAAAACTTAGCTTGTCACACACACTTGGGTAGACGTTTACTGGGTTCGTGAAAACCATGCCCAAACTTGTACGTGTATGTTGGTTCAACATAGTAACCCAAAAGGTTAACCATATGAGCATTTCATATTAACCTTGTTCTTCTTCACCATAACTAGTTCAATTGACTCAAATGAACTAGTTAAAGAGTTGTTCAATTGCTATGAGATCTTATGTAACTACACAAGACACAATTGAAACAAAGATGATTCGATTCGATTGAATCGGCTCATGAACATTATAGCCACGGTTTGCATAAAACATTCCTTAGTAATTTAATGTTTCATGTTCATAGCACATATTTAGATCATAACCTCTTAAGTTCACAAACAAGTTCGCGGATTTAAGTTAATCGGTTGAGTTTTCCAAACCAGCAGAAATTCTCGGAAAGAGAACTTCCGCCAGTTCACAGACTGGGTTCGCGGACTGAGTTCGCGGACTTAGCACACAAACGAGTTTTGGAAAATCCAGCACAAATTCTCGGTCGAGAACTTCCGACAGTTCGCGGACTGAGTCTGCGGACTGGGTTCGCGGACTTGGCAAGACAATTCTACAATCCTCCCGATTTCTCTTGATCAACAAAGTTCGAAAAATTTGGTTCAAGGAATACATGGTTATGTAATTTAAACTCTCATTTCAATCATTGAGACATTCTCAGAGGACGCTATGTAGCCGTTATTCACAGACCGATTCACGTCATAGCAATTCTCAAAGTGATTGAAACTTTTCATGACTTTCGTCACTAGGTGAAGATAAACTTGATCAAAGCGAAACGCTTTACCAACACACGACTTCGAGATAAAAGATAAGCAATGAATGCTCAGCTCGAAATGTCAAATGTGTATGATCTCGTCTATACATCATACGACTTTTGTCTCGTAAGAAGTAGGAGATATAAGAGATAGACTTTTGAGTGATAGATAAGTTCAAGTATCCACATACCTTTTTGTTGATGAAGTTCCACGGTTCCTTGTATAGATCTTTTTCGTTGTATGATGAATCTCCATGAAGTCCTTGAGCTCAACTACACTTTTTTATCCTAGTCCGAGACTTAGCTATGTAGGCTAGAAATCAAGACTTATAGTTTTGATCACTAACATTGACAAACATGCTTGAGATAGCAACGTATGCGAGGTTGACCGAGCTATGCTCTAACAATCTCCCCCTCTGTCAATTTTAGTGACAAAACTATTAATACATATGGAATACAAAAAAGATAAACTTTAGTGTCTCCTATTCCATAGTCTAATGTTCAACGTTCCTTGAAATCTTCGTCCTTCCAAGTACTCCAATGATCCCAAAGGTTGTAAGTTTAGCACCATCATTGTTGAAGATCCGTAGGTATAACAATGAGAGAAATCGAGATTCTCAATCATTATTATACAATGTCATAGTATTATTATATAACATCAAAGTTCAATTGTATCACGACTTTAACAATAATACTACGGTGATATGTATCACTCCCCCTTAGTCAATATTCCATCTCGATCATGGAAACCACTCCCCCTTACACAATGATCCGAAAACCATATGTATTTGTAGTGTGAACTACAATATTTCTCCCCCCTTTTGTCAATAAAATTGGCAAAGGTCCAAGAATGGGATCATAATGAAATTTCCACAAGAGACATTTCATGACCAAAATAAAAATACATACCAACTTAAATTAGATGCAATCTAATAGCCGAAGCTAACAACATTCACCAAGGAGTTTTAAGATACAAGATAACCCCTATAAAATTCCACATCCGCACTCCCCGCAAGATATTACCATTAAGCACAAGTTCAAAGGAACTCTCCCCCATTTGATGTCATTCCCAAAATAACAACAAGAGTGACCTTAATTTCGAAAGGAAATAAGGATTTTTAATTGGACACCAAAAACCATAGGAAAATGATTTTCTATATCCAAAACTCAATCAAATTAATCACAAATAACCCATGATTAATTTAATTGGAATACGCAACTAAATCAAACCACAAAAGTGATCAATTTAATTGATTATGATCAACATAAGTAAACTTACGGAGCTACGATTAAGGTAATCATACAGAGATGACTAACTTAATCGTTCACATACTCAACATAAGGAAAACCTTACGGAATATACGACTACATCAACCAATAGAACATAGTTAGTATAGCCGTTCATACACTCAACACAAGAACTTGTGGAATATATGAAAACTCAACTAGACTAATTACAAGAGAACCCATAATTAATCTAATTGGAATACAAACAACTAAACTAATCACGAAGGTAATCAATTTGATTGTCAAAAGTTTTGATCGACAAAAGAAGACTTTCGTAGCAAATAACTAAATAACCAACCAAGATGATTAATTTAGTTCAAAGATGCTCAACAAATAGTACCTTACGGAACAACCAACAAAGCCAATCATAGAATAATCAACTTAGTTGTATCGTGCTCAACATAAGACACATTACGGAGCCTCACAGTAATACATAAGATATGTATCAATAAAGATCAATACTGTGGAATACATTCAAGTATCTATTCTATTTTTCCATCACTATCTGCATAATGACATAATAGACTTTATCCTTGCAAACAAAAGATTTTAACCTATCTTCCATCAAATAAATGAAAATATAGGCTTTAACTTTTGTAAATGTCAAAAGTCTATTCGTCCTTTCATCAATACGAATATCAATTTATGAACGACTTTACTTTTGACAACATATGGGACCTTCAAGTTCACGGATGCAAACAATACATATCCCATAAACAATTGCAATATCACAAAATCATAAAGATTAATACTGCAATAACAATCTTTGCCCTTATAAGGTAGAATCAATTTTTTTCGCACGGATTTATACCAAGAGTGGTTACCAAAAGCGTATAAAAATATTTTCTTAACAAAGAAGAACATACAAAGTCATTGACGACTATGCACCATAGTTCACATGAGATGATTGTGAACACTCAAGAATATATAACAATGTGAACTACTACCCATTCTCGAACTTCCTTCTTTGTGATTCACCAACATCACTCTTGTAACATCGACAAAATATCTTAGAATAGGATTTCTCCAAGAATCCCAGTGCCCAAGTCCAAGAGAATAGAACAAGTGCAACGAAACGGAGCAAACACTAAAAAACAAGAGACAGGACAAATACCAATATTAACTCATCCAAATTCAACAATTCTCATCTCCGTTTTGAAGGGAATTCAATGAGGAAGATAATGCAAAAAGAATGAGGTAAAACCGAGTTCGGACGAAGAAGTTACGGCCAAAACAAGTTTACCGAATATCGACGTCAGGTATGCATACGGGTTTTCGAACTTAAACCCCTGGATTTTGATTTTAAATGTTTTTATTCATACTTGGTATGTGTACCATGTAGTCCAAACATCCCGAACTATTATTTTCAAACCTAAACATTTAAGAACCTTAAACACATATCAAGTTAGGTAGAAATGAACGATAAGCAAGATTATTATAAGTATTCTAAGCAAATAAAAGTACAAATATTTCTCAAGTTTATAGTAATACCTTTTTATATGAATCCAATCGAATTCTACTGCCTTACCGAACATAATCTATGTGCCCCAATTCTTGTGCTTCCCTCACCATATACAAACCAGGGCATTCCTTGGTGAGGATGCACTTCCAACACAATCAAGTTGCGTTGGGGTGAACAAAGTCTTGCTCACCACAAGTGACCTTTGGATTATCATGAAAGAGATCACTTTTAGAACCTTTCACATCCAATTCCATTTTCCCAAAAAACTTGTTAAGTTCCAACATCATGGATACTGCCTTTTCCATAGTCATGGAGTTTTCTGGAAGATCATTCCTTTTCACACTCAAAACATCATTGTCTTTCTTCGGTATCCACTTCTGAGTGCGTTTAGGAATAGTCGGAACCTTCTTCCCATCACTCTCTTCTATAATTCTTGGAAGAGAATTGGATTCACTATTCTTTTGCAATTTAGTCTTTCTCCAATTGGGAGCATCGGATCTTGTCTTCGTCTTTACGAAGTTATCCTTTTGATAACCATTACCATTATGAAAAGGATTCGTACGACGTTAATAGGAAAATCTAGGTCTATCATAGCACTGATTCCTTTGCCTAAAGGTTGGACAATTACAACCTGTAACGTTAAGAGGATCAGTCTTAACGTATGATCTTGGTTTCACAACTTCTTGTGATGCCCAAACAAGAACATTATGAAGTTTCTCATTCCTTATACGGAAACGACATCTCCTTTCCAGGTGACCTTTATTTCCGCAATAGTGGCAAACATAAGGAATGTTCTTACCTCGATCCGTGTGTGCTAACTTTGGAGGTTGATAAACTTTGCTCTTTTGAACCTTAACTTTCGGAGAAGGTATTTCACTTTTTCCATCAGTGGAAACCTTTTATTGAGAAGAATCACTAGCCTTGACAAATTTTACCTCTTTGCTAGTACTTGGAGCATCTAATCCCTTATAGCCCAATCCTCGTGTATCACGATGATTTTTACTTGCTCCTAGCATAGTGGTTAATTTGCTTGAACTAGTATTGAACTTTTTCAAGTCATCTTCCAACATCTTGATTTTATCAAGAGCACCAGCTAAATCAGCCTCAAGGAATTTTTCTCGAGTGAGATAAGCGCTTTCTCTGTCGTCAAAACTTGTTTGCTGGGAGTTAAACCTTGCTTCAGATTCTGCAAGTTTCTCTTCCAACAAAAAGTACTTTTGATAAAGATTATCACATTCAAGTGACTTCATACGTAGGTTTTCCTCATAATCCTTGAGGATCGATTCGGTAGAACGATTCGAAAAATAAACACCTGCCTAACATCTTCTCAATTTCTTGTTTTCCCGACAGAGAGGAGTCAGAAGAGGTGTGACATGAGAAGTTGTAATCTTCTTCATATTCCACGAATCCAAAAACTTAACATACTCTGAGACTTCCTCATCAACATCTCTATCAATATCTGAATCACCTTCATCAGAAAGTTCATCCAACTGTTCTTCTAGGAGAGTTTCCCAATCAACAGTTTTTACATCAAGAGAATGTTTGGATATTGACTTAGATGTGACAGTTCTCTCAGGTGAATCCAAGCTTTTAGAATCATCTGGTAATTTCTGAAGTGGTACGTTAATAGAGATAGACTCGTCCATAATCAGATCGCTACAAACACATACTTATAAGGTCTTTAACGTGTTTTCCTACTCTGATACCAATTGAAAAGGCGGGGGTCTAACACCACTACCCAATATTTCGCTTAGCAATCTGTATGGACTAACTCCGAAATACTTTGCTAGAGAATCAACTAGACAGTCAGACTCAATCTAGATAAAAGTATCTCAAGGAGTAATATCTCTCTCTTGTTTCTGATATTACTCAAGCTAATAGAAATCAACGATTCCTAATCAAACACAAGGAATACTTGGACGGTACCAAAGACCAATGTCCAAGGATCAATCAATATCAATCAACAACCAAAGGTCGGATTTCCAATTGATGATCACAAATGCACAACCTGTATTATTTCAATTATAAAGATAAACAATATAATGCGGAAAATGAAATAACACAGACACCAGAAATTTTGTTAACGAGGAAACCGCAAATGCAGAAAAACCCCGAGACCTAGTCCAGATTGAATACACATTGTATTAAGCCGCTAAAGACACTAGCCTACTCCAAGCTAACTTCGGACTGGACTATAGTTGAACCCCAATCAGTCTCCAACCGATCCAAGGTACAGTTGTACTCCTACGCCTCTGATCCCAGCAGGATACTGCGCACTTGATTCCCTTAGCTGATCTCACCCACAACCAAGAGTTGCTGCAACCCAAAATCACAGACTTGATAATAAACAGATCTGTCTCACACAAAAAAGTCTATCAAAGGATAAATCTGTCTCCCACAGATAAACCCTAGGTTTTGTTCCGTCTTTTGATATAAAATCAAGGTGAACAGGAACCAATTGATAATACGGTCTTATATTCCCGAAGAACGGCCTAGATTAATCAATTACCTCTCTACAATCCTTCCTGACTACACAAGAGGATTGTCGAGGAATCACAAACAGTGAGACGAAGATGTTTGTGACTTCTTTATCTTGCCTATTTGAGAACTCTCATGATCTCAAGCCAATCAATCGATTGTATTCGTACGATAGAAGATGCAAGATCAGATCACACAACTACAATAAAGTAGTATCGGTCTGGCTTCACAATCCCAATGAAGTCTTTAAGTCGTTAACCTGATTTTAGAGAAGAAAATCAAAGGTTAATGGAGATCGACTCTAGCGGGCGCGCTTGTAGCACACAGACGTGTGGGGATTAGTTTAGCACAATGCTAGATGTCTCCTTTATATAGCCTTCAAATCAGGGTTTTTCCTTAGGTACAAAGCAATCCTTATTCACCGTTAGATGAAAACCTGATTTAGATTCAACCTAATATTTCTCAACCGTTAGATCGAAAACTTAGCTTGTCACACACACTTGGGTAGACGTTTACTGGGTTCATGAAAACCATGCCCAAACGTGTACGTGTATGTTGGTTCAACATAGTAACCCAAAAGGTTAACCATATGAGCATTTCATATTAACCTTGTTCTTCTTCACCATAACTAGTTCAATTGACTCAGATGAACTAGTTAAAGAGTTGTTCAATTGCTATGAGATCTTATGTAACTACACAAGACACAATTGAAACAAAGATGATTCGATTCGATTGAATCGTCTCATGAACATTATAGCCACGGTTTGCACAAAGCATTCCTTAGTAATTTAATGTTTCATGTTCAGAGCACATCTTTAGATCATAACCTCTTAAGTTCACAAACAAGTTCGCGGACTTAAGTTAATCGGTTGAGTTTTCCAAACTCAGCAGAAATTCTTGGAAAGAGAATTTCCGCCAGTTCGCGGACTTAGCACACAAACGAGTTTTGGAAAATCCAGCACAAATTCTCGGTAGATAACTTCCGACAGTTCGCGGACTGAGTCTGCGGAATGGGTTCGCGGACTTGGCAAGCCAATTCCACAATCCTCCCGATTTCTCTTGATCAACAAAGTTCGAAAACTTCAGTTCAAGGAATACATGGTTATGTAATCTAAACTCTCATTTCAATCATTGAGACATTCTCAGAGGACGCTATGTAGCCGTTATTCACATACCGATTCACGTCAGAGCAATTCTCAAAGTGATTGAAACTTTTCATGACTTTCGTCACTAGGTGAAGATAAACTTGATCAAAGCGAAACGCTTTACCAACACACGATTTCGAGATAAAAGATAAGCAATGAATGCTCAACTTGAAATGTCAAATGTGTATGATCTAGTCTATACAACATACGACTTTTGTCTCATATGATAGAAGAGATAGACTTTTTAGTGATAGATAAGTTCAAGTCTCCACATACCTTTTTGTTGATGAAGTTCCACAGTTCCTTGTATAGATCTTCGTCGTTGTATGATGAATCGCCATGAAGTCCTTGAGCTCAACTACACTTTTATATCCTAGTCCGAGACTTAGCTATGTAGGGTAGAAATCAAGACTTATAGTTTTGATCACTAACATTGACAAACATGCTTGAGATAGCAACGCATGCGAGGTTGACCGATCTATGCTCTAACACAAAGTTCAACAACCGTTAGTCAATCAAATCGAAAACTAATAATACTGCAATTATCTAGTTTCCCACCAACGGTACTTGTAGAGCTTCTTGATCACACAGAAGTCTTTAAACGAGCGGTCGCAAGAGATTTCGCCAAATTATGGTACTTTCCTCTCCAAATAGACGGCTCCACCAGTAACAACACAACAAGGTAATTTTGCTGGCTCTTAGGATAGTTTGCTCGAAATGCCAACTTGGGTATTTATATACCAAGGAAGTTGGGACACCAAGGAATTTCCAAAACCGAAATATTCTTAAGATATGCAATAATTTCCCAAATCGGTTTTCATAATTCCTAGAAATGCTCTGTGCAAAATTAACCGAAATCCTACTAAAAAATATCCAATTAGTAAATGCACATTACCAATTTTTATTTTCCAGAGATATGCATTTTAATTGCTGGTAATTTAAAGCATATACAATTAACAACCTTAATTAAAATATTCTCAACTTATTTCGGTCCAGGATCTCCTTGAGTTCTTAAGAAATATCTTTGAACAATAAAAGATAAGAGTTATTGAACATGTTAAAAGTATTTCGACATCTTATTTCTTTGTAAATCCTTTTTCATATTTATAATCTTGGAACTGATTATAACACACTTCCAAACAAGTTTATAACTGGTTCATCTGACTTCCAAGAACTGTGTGATTGATCAAATATCAATACACTAATCATGGGTTTACGGTTCTACCAAACACAAGGATCGGTTCTACCTTAATATGGTTACTGGGACCGGTTACATCAGTTACTAGGATCGGTTACGTCAATTACCAGGACCGGTTACCATATTATCATGGTATTACTTGTGATCGGTCACACCAGTTACTAGGATCGGTTACACCAATTACCAGGACCGGTTACACCAATTATAAGGATCGATTGCACACTTTTTTGTGATCGGTCACACCAATTACTAGGATCGGTCACACCAATTACTAGGATCGGTCACACCAATTACAAATATCGATCATACCATCTTAGGTGATTACTTAGGATCGGTTGAACTAATAAAAGTCATACCAATACAAGAGTCAGGCACTGTGAATAGTTTTACCAAGATACATAATAAATTATGATCGGATGTACTAATCACACATATTGGTAATCCAAAGATATGCAATGAATAACAATACCAATAAGCCTAGCGATTTCCCTTTCAATTCAAAAAACAAGTTTATGAATGTACTTCCTTTAAACGAATGTAAACATTGTTTTCTAGGACGAAATCTTCACCCATAACCATACACATAATCACAATAGCATTTATATGATTACATCAATGTCTTATATACGAAGTTCAAAAGCTAAGCATTATACTTCGTATTTTAATTCCTTAACATTATGTCTACTAGAGTATAATCATTCACAGCTTCGCAGTTATGTTTTCAATATAGCACGACTTGAAAGATACGTTAGGAATGAAACAGTTCAAGTCACAATATTACTATCCTCAAGAGGAAGGACGATGTCGTCGATGTAGCTTGTTACTTCTTCACATTCTTCAAGTCTTCGAGTAATACTTGTATGTCTCATAATCCTAATCTTTCTAGCCTAACCTATACGAAGTTGTCTCTAGTATATAATCAAGCGACTTTTTAATCAAGTTTTCATTCACTAAAATATGACAACCAAACTTGACATACCAACGCTTGGTGGGTTCAACCGAGTTATGCTCTAACAGTTATAGTATTGTTCAGTATGGGTGTTAGACAGATATGCGCAATCCTCAGTTTAAAAATTTGAACCAATGAAGAGTGACAAATAAGACATGTCGTCCCAGGACAGATATTGTATCACCGTGATGCATCACGCCAATGCGAGATTGTCTAACAACGATATTGCACCACTACGGTGCAATACTCAGGTTGGTCATCGGATCAGAACTGGTTATGTACCACCATAGTGTAATTTCTGAAACTCGTTATCGCGAAAGCAAGTGGTACTTGGTACATGTCCATCCTCTCCCGATTTATAGTTGTAGAAATATCAATAAGACATATATAGTGAAGGGGTGTTTGTTGAAGGTTCTTTCATCGGAGATGCATCCTTTAAGCTATAAAAGCTTGATCAGTGAAGCATATATGACGCGAAAGCATCATTATGGCGTGTTGCTTACTCGAGAGAGCCTCATGATGTGTAGGAACCATCATTGCTACGTTGTTAAATGAACCGAGCTAGAGAATGCATATTTGTGAACTGAATGACCCAATGATGCACACTCTTGTGCATATCTTGTGAAATACCTTTTGGTCTATACAGACTAGGTTTTGCTTAGCTTTGGTCTTGCAACACGAGTTATCTTTAGTTGCTAGTCACGACGAGGATGAACTATGGTATGCGCTTGATCCGTTCGAGTCATAGAGGAGAGCATGTAGGCAGTCGCAATGATTTGCAGCAGTGATTGCGATACTATGATAACTCATATCATCTGGCTCGGCAATGAGATGCAAGAGATGATTTTTACCAAACTTGATGAGGATTTGCATTCCATTCCTTGGAATCTCATAACGCCCGTTCAAGACATTCAATGTTGGCATGCACTAATTGTGATGGACATGAAAGGAAGTTAACCGATATGCAAGTTAGGAGAGCTTGCATAAGCCACTTGCATGACAAGGATGATGCAGGGCAAGAATGACATGAGCCTAACTGATGCACTCTTGGCACGGGCAAGATCAATGCATGAGCTCAGTGCCGAAGCAAAGTAAGGAAGTTGGGAAAAATCTTGCGATAGCCTATCTGCAAGGTCTATCACGGGTTCATTGGTTCAATCAAAGTATAGTCCATAGAATTAAATCTAAGTGTAGTAACAGTAAGTCCTGATTTTTTAAGTTTATTTATAGACTTGGTAATAATGTAGCTCACTCTTTAGATCGTAAAGCAAGAATTGACGAACCAAACTTTCATTTCACAACAGATATTCCAGATTTCATCACTAAACTGGTCACCGATGACCACTGTAACAATTCAGATTAACCAATAAAAGTCCTTTTAGTATCAAAAAAGCTTTAAAGCTCAGTTACTTCATTCACGAATGGTGCGTCGAGAAGTTTCGGCCTGCTAACCATAGGGTAGGAGGCGTAATCACCCGACTAACTCTAATCCTCTTTTAGTATAGTCAATTTTTTTATGGGTCACTTGTGTCTGGGACAACCATCTCAGTTCATTTATACGCGGGTTCCTAATTTGGCTTTTATTGGTGAGATTTTCCCTATGAGGTTCTTATCTGTTATCGTTTCCACTTCAAATTTCTGAAGTAGTTGAACCAAAAATTAAACATCGTTTCCACTTGAAATTTTCAAAAAGTAGTTGAACCAAAATTAAACATCATGTTCGGTACATGTCTATCCAACATAGTAGTAGGGTCTTACACCGCTGTGCAAGCCTAGAGATGACAGCTAAACTGAAGTAGCCATAAAATGAGCCCACACTGGTGGTTCAGATGGATTTGTGGTTCTGCAGAACCCCTGCACGCTAAAAGAAACGATTCAGTTTCACTGCTCCGAGAGATCTTATGGTCCCAGTATCAAAGGGTTCCGGTTCCACATGTAAGGTCAATAATTGTAATGTAACTTAGATCCATGTGTAAAACCAGGTCTTCAAGAGTATAGAAGAGTTGGATCTGCTGTTGTGTATCATTGTTTCAAGTTCAACAACAATCTTCATAGGGAAGATTCTTGTCTGTCGCAACTATTGATGTCAACAAACACCTCTTGTTTTTTTTGACGGTAACTGTTGATACCGTTTGTTGTCCTGTACAGCCTCACTTAAGGGAGCTGCAGCACCTTAAGACCCCTATTATACCAGTAAACCAAATTCATAAACGCAAACTAACTCATGAATCCAGCAGGTTTTACACAGCAGCGCCTATTAGGTTGCATATCATGTGGTTAAGGGACTCTATCGGCTTTCTCCCAGGCATTTTAAGATTACAGACCCTTTATTGTGCTTGGGCATTCGATTCTCTTCAGGTGCGCATATAGCTTTAGTATTCAGCATCCCATACACTTGAGAGTGGTGAGGTGTGGGGGAAATACATCTGTAAGGGTGCAGATGAAATAATACAGCAGCAGCATATAGGACTGATTTTGATGAATGCTTCAGCAACATAGACAGACTCACAGGTCACACTATTATCAGATGTTGCAGCAGTATAGGTTTGTTTGGTTTTCAACAAAGTTTCAGCAGCATATAGGACAGGGCATGATCACCAAAAGTTACATCGTTTAAAACCTGCATCTGATTATTTATTTTTTGAACAGCAACCTGTATCTGAAGTTGGTAAGCGAAGTAAATGTCTTCATCAATTCCTAATAGAAACAGAAAAATTAGAGCCCTTCCATGACAACAAAAAACATATATACCGAAATGTTACATAAAATATTAAACATACTTTGATCTCATCTTTAATTCTATGTACACCATCGTACATAAATATCCTACATATTTATCAAACAATTCAAGAAAATATCGTTAAGAACGAAAATGCTATACTCACAACTATTAGAGTGCTCTTCTATTTTTATGTAGTACTACTTTTTCTCCATCGAGTATAACTCTTCTTTAATCAATTGGTTTTGGGGTAAAATTTATGTTCAGTAGTGCCAGTATGACTGCCTCAAACCCACTTATCATCGGCCCTCAGTAATGATATCTGAAGCAGTGAGAGACACCGAAGATGAGAGTGAATCTCGAAGCTGCTCAAAAGTTGGATGTCCTCCATAAGATGATTTAAGTAGATAGTTAGACCACATTGCAGTTGATTTCATCTTATCAAGCAAACAAACCTCCATTCCTTCTTCATCCAATTCATATGCAACATGTTCTCCTTCCAAAAGCTTCAAAACTTGCCTCATTGTGGGTCGAACTGACAGATCAGGGTATGCACACAACAACCCCAACTGAAGAATCCGCTCGACCTCATCACTGTCGAAACCACCTTTTGCCTTTAACCGAGCATCTAATGCAGACAACAGTTCACCTTTCTCCATCAAACCCCAAACCCAATCAACCAAAGGAACTTTCCCATCCTCAATGGGTCTTCGTCCACAAACAACCTCTAGAATTAGAATACCAAAGCCAAATACATCTGTTTGGGCAGAAGCCCGCCCAGTTCGAATCACTTCAGGTGCCATATATCCTACTGTGCCAATAACCCTAGTTGTGCTGGCTGCCTGATGTCCGTGCCCATGCATTCGAGCTAACCCAAAATCACCTAATTTTCCATTCATTTCCTTATCAAGCAATACATTACTAGCCTTTATATCTCTATGTAGAACTCTTGATTCCCATCCTTCATGCAAGTATAGAATTCCAGCCGCAACATCTTTCAAGACTCTCATTCTCTCTTCCCAACTCAACAAAAGACTGTCTTCACATTCAAACACTCTTTTGTCTAAACTCCCATTTTCCATATAATCATAAACTAAAATCAAACTCCCTCTATCTCTTTTACACCAACCTCTTAATGCAACTAAGTTTCTATGTTGTAACCGACCCAAGCTCGAAACTTCAGCTAAAAATTCTGTAATCCCTTGATCATTTTCATGTGAAATTCGTTTCACCGCAACCTGAATCCCACCCATCATAACCCCTTTATAAACCCTTCCATTCCCTCCAATCCCAATCACAAATTCATCACTAAAACCATTTGTTGCAGACTCAATATCTTGATAATTAATTCTATGTGGCCAATACTCTAACTCCCAATCTTCCATTGCCTCTCTCTTTTTCTTCAACAACAGTCTCCTCTTAGCTAAGAACACGTAAACTCCGGTACCCAAACCAATAACAATCATACTTGACACTATAATCCCAACAATAAACCTTACTGATCTAAAAACAGAACTCTTAGGTTCAACAAAAGAAGGCAAATTTGTGTTGATCAATAATTCACTTATGGAAGAATTAGAATTACTAAAACTCCATGCTAAAATTCTATGATTTTGAAATAATCTCCCTGTTGCAGCAGTAAAACCCACAAACATTTCATCAAGCAAAACATCTGTAAGATCATAATCCACACTAATCATATTCTTTGAAGGTCTTTTCTTTCCGGCAACACCCATTGAAACATTAAGTTGAGGATTCAAATAATCAACCCAAACTTGATAATTCACAGCATTATTCAATTTCAATTCATCAAAATCTTTACCATTTTCATTCCAAATTCCAGCTGGGTGAGAATAGGTTGAGGTAAGAGAATTCACATCAACACCCACATGATTACTATTAATATCATTAAATTCTTGATTTTGAAAAACGTCAAACTCAATACCGAACACATGGTTCTTTTGATTACCATTATTAGTTCGATTAAACAGACCAAGATGGTTAGAAGATGTTGCACCTGCTATACTTGCTGAAGGAGTGAATATAAAAACAAGACCATGACCTCCTCCTGCTTCGTTTTTGAGTGGAGCCATTGAAAAAATAAAAGAAGTATAAAAAGGAAGAAGCTTTTTTGATGATGTATTTGTTTTTGTTTTGATTTTTGATTTGTATAAAGCTCTACCCATGCTGAAAGTTGAAGCACCTGTTAGAGAGAGTATATTTGGTGATTCTATAGTTGTGTTAGGTAAGAGTATAAGATCAGAAGAATTGAATCCATTGAATACAAAATCCGTTGCATATGTTGGTGGTAATATTAAGAATCTGGGTAGTAAGAGGATTAGATAGAGAAAATAAATCGCCATTCTTCCACGGAAACAGTAACAGAGAAAGCTAGAAGTTGGCTTTTTATTTTGATCGGTAAGAGAGAAGTGGTTTTATACGGAACATACATTTGGTCGTGGATATTTTTCCAACAGTAAAGTAAATCTTAGTGCCAACAGGCAACAGCCAAGTAACATCGGTGGCACCATCCTTTTCCTTTTGGTTGTTCTTTTTTACAGAACAAGTAAAATAAAAGTTAAACTTACTGATTTACTCATCGAATTACATGCGCAGTCTATTTTTCAAACTTTCAGACACATTTAAGGGTTTTGGATAAGAAGAGGAATACAGCCCAAACGAAGTTTGGTGAAGGCGACAGCCCCCATGGCTCATAAAGTCGTGATAGAGAAATGAAGTGAAACATGAAAATGGAGATAGACGGAGTTGGTCATGTTTGACTAGCAAATGTATGTGCATACTTGTAAAAGTAGAAACAAAGAGGTTTGTATGTACTTTGACTTACCAGCGTCAATAAAGAGAAGTAATTTGATTAAAGAGTTTAATTAAGTCTAGGAAAAGTGGTTAAGTGTCTGCTTAGGAGTAAAGTGGATTGAAATTACAGAAAATGTGTCATTTGTCCAAATATTTTTAAAACATGGTTCAAATGGACGAGTAAAAAAAATAGCAAAAATGAAACTGGATTCATCCTGGTTTAAACTTAAAAAAGAACGAGGATGAAACTGAATGCATCCTGATTTAAATTAAAAATAAGAAAAAGTATTTCAAAATGGGTAGGATGGAACTGTTTACATCTGGTTATTTTTACATTCTTGTTCATTTAAACAGTATCAAATTTTACATGTCTTTTTCATCCAGGAATTGTTGATTTTGATCTTTTTAACCAATTTTGTGTTGAAATTAGTTCTTAAAAAAAAAACTTGCGCAATTTATTCGCCTAAGGGTGATTCCAGTGGAAGGAACCTAGCAAATGTGTACATCTAGAAGGCATACATCGGACCGTGAAGTAGATGTTGGATTCTCGTGGCAGATTCAATATTTGAAGTTTGTTGTTAGATTTCATTTCATAGTCATGCTATGCACTTAATCGTGGTACATGATGACAGTAAGACTGGGTCTTAAGGAGCTTCCCAAGCTCTTCCCAGTTGTAAAAACAGTGGCCTAAGCCCCCTCTTCCTTCTCCCCTTCCCTGGTCCGAGAGAATCCTATGGAGCTTCACAAGCTCTTCCCAGCTGAAAAAACAGTGGCCTAAGCCCCCTCTTCCTTCTCCCCTTCCCTGGTCTGTGAGAACCCTAGCGGGAAGTCTCAGACAGACAATAGTTAGCCGTTCTTAAAAAGGTAATAATTTAGTGGGGCTTAGAGAGATTTAACATAAAAATCGAACAACTTATATGAACCGGATAATCATTATCCGTTTTTGGTGAATTTAGTGAGACCAACAAAGAATTAATTGGTGGACCCAATAACTTAAAAACCAAACAACCATTATCCGTTCTTCTCTTAAAACCAGGAACCACCACAAGGGTTGGGCTCTTCCCAGGCTGATGTGTAAAGGCATTTGGGAAAGCTGGGAAGCTCCGTAAGACCCAATCTAAACCAGTTATGCCGGAGACATGGGTTTTCCAAGAGTACCATACAAGCCACGGTTTTCTTGTTGGCCTTGTTTTCACATCTATTGTGGAAGAAAATATTGTACTGAAATTTTTGCATTTATTCCGTCTGGGAGAAAATATATGACCTATTTTTTTCAAAATTTTCTTTCAAATCTCAAGAGAGAGAAACCTACCAATTCCAAGAAAGCAAGCAAACATATCAGCTAAGTGAGTTTACCCAAACGGTTGGTTCTAGTGTGAAATGCGCTACTCATCCTGCCCAAAAAGTACAGTCCTGAACTGCTGATGTTACTTGCCACCATTTCCTGACAAGAAAATTGTTATGTACTAGATTACCTTTTTAGATGAAAATGATACCTTACATGGTCAATATTAGCAACCGCCTCCTACGTCGGTGCGAAAATTCCATGAGAGTTCTTTCTTGCACCTGTTGGCAGAAACTGAAGGAAGAGTCTGAACACTAGTCTCCAGAATATAGACAGGTGATACTTGATAAAGAACATTATCTAGTGTATAAACAGTCTGCGAAAGTAAATAAAGAAGGCCATAGATAGATGTTTCAGATGTTACACTAACATGAAACATCTAATTACAGTCTGACATTTGCGCTTTGTACCCTAATTTCTATTACATCCTATTACCCCCCCTACGTGGAACTTCGTGGAGATGTAAACAGTGGCTGATTTTTTTACCTTACAAAAAAATGACACCGTTGCAATACATAAAACATTTTGATGAATATTTGCGTTAAAATGGGTGTTGAAAAGGTATGGCTGAAACCTGCGGGAGCACCATTCGTTACGCGCCTCCACCACTGAATGTAAGTACTTGATGGCGAGCTGGTCTTTGGTGGTTGGCTTCAGCGCCACCTTGATGAAATCTCCTGACTTTCTCTTTATCTATACGTGCTCGTCGAACAACTTCTCGGATCTGTCTGTCATGATCCTTGAGCATCTGGTCTGTGTTCCCAGATGGAACTAGTAGTGGGCCAGAATAGTGGATTTTGCGTCCCTTGGGTCCGTAACCCTGCTGAGAAACAAAAAACAGTTTATTGTGTATATGCATCTTTGAGTGAGAAATTCCTAATAAAAGAATAATGAGTAATGAGGATCCAAAGCTGATAAAGGAACTGAACAATTCACACTGAAAAATAAATAAAACAAACTCTTAGGACAAAAAATATGGAATGTAATCGAGAAATTATACCACAGCAACGAAAGCTGATAATAGAGGAAACAAGAATCAGTTGCCATAAGATATAACACATTATCACATGCTCAGGCAGTACATATATATGGAAGTCACGGTACTATATCAAACACATCAGGGATCATATCAAGTTAAAAACTCCTTCCAAAATAATATTGATCTACAAGAAAACTACATGTACCCAGCACATAATTCGACAAACACATAGAAATGTAACGCCATACTAACTTCTAAATTTGGAAGGAAAAAACAGGAATGATTTCATTACCAGGAAATGTGAGTTCTATGATCAACCTCTAAGATTAGGTAATGTTGTCGGTATCCAGAGGAATACAAACAACACCCATCATACTCATGAAAATCACAGCATATTCCAACTAACACCCTAGCAGAGCCAAAAAATCCAGTTAGGACTTGACTTTAATATCTATATATACTTTGAACTGAAGCATCGTTTTTATGGTTTGAATTACGAATGATTTACATAACCAGAATACTGGCAACTCATTTCTCCAACCAAACACTTATTTTTCATCTTTTAAGCACACTCAAAATCCGACGTCCAAGTCTAAGGTGCGCAACAGCAGGAAACATACATGCTGATCTGAAGAGACGGACCATAAAGCTAATGGATAATGGCTAAATAAAGACAAGCCAGATATTTGAAATGCGTCAATATTTCAACCTTTGCGAAGTTAATTTATGAGCAGGAGCTCTCTCTCTTGTGACCTAGATTAAGCCAGTATCTGGTTTAGCAAATTCTTATAAGAATTTTTTTTTGTAGCACTTACCATAACTTGGTCCCTGTTGCTTGACCTAGCAGCTTCCTGTTGATGGGAACCTGACACACCCTGCCCATGATGACCGTAATAATCCTGTCCTCTGGTAGAGCCAGAGACATCATTGAATGACCCCGGCAACCTGGCAAGTTTTTTTGCCTCGGGTTGTGTAGAAGAAGATTTTTCTCTGCGGTCATCAGACAATAAGTTCCTTGCCGCTACTAAACTGGACAAGGTTGACAAGTCTGCCCCTGTTGACATTTTTGGAGCATCATCCAGGTTCTTCCCAGCCTTTGACCATGCTGTTTGGTGAACCAACGGTCCTGAATGTGAAGCTCTCCTATGATAATTTGCCTGGGGATCTTTACTTGCCTCTTCGGCCTGTGATTGCCTAGGTGGGTCAATAGGAAACCCAGAAGCAACTTCTTCCTTCTGAGTGTTGAACATCTCACTGCGGCTCCTAGAGTTGGACTGGCTTTGTCGTTTCTGAAAGAATAACCAAATAATCAGTTGAAATGTGCAGCAAAGTTTGTCAGCTAACGTAAAAAACAAACTTTTTAACTGAAGAAAAAAAAGAAGGAAGCAAAAATGCTGGTCTCAGTGATTGTATTGAAAATCAACAACATAAACTCAACGAACAAAGATTTGGCGGGGATGCTAACTGAATTCCTAACAAACAAACAAAAAAATCTAACAGATCCTCCAGAACTTTCCTTGCTGCCCAGTTGAATATGAACAAAGAATAAAAAGAACCAATACACTTCAGTCCTCTTATAAGTTATAACAAATCTTGAAACCAAGGAAAAGATTTATTTCTCTCTACGCTGCTGATAGAGTATTAGCCTACAGTCAGCATACATCTTTTGACTTTCTTGTGTAAAGCCATCACTCCTCTAACCCTTTTTGCTTGCTTGAAGCGTACGTGAACTCTTTCCAACCATATGATTTCTGTCACACCCACACAACAGATGCTGTGAGGGAATACATAGAAAGAAAAACTCTGATTTCTGTTCCTTCTGAGGGGGTCATCTGGAGGTAACTTCTTTGCCGCCATTGACAATGACAGGCTTGAAAACCCGTAATTATGGAGCTAAGCTACCATAAGTTCACTACTATATCTTTGGTACATGAACCAAATAGCTGCTACACCACATCATTTCTTCCATGTTGGAGTGGTGAGAGGCGATCTTACTCATTAGAAGCCAGGCCCAATTACCACACCGACACGCAAAGTTTGAGTTCATTCTCAACACATAAAACCATCTAATAAAACAAAAGGCCAGAGGAAGATAGAGTTAGCTCATAGAACATCAGTACAGTACCTGCATGGACATGATTAGTTCGGCATTGGCACTAGGTGCAGGGATGGCCCTAGATTCCCTTGGTACTTTTCTTTCAAGGTCGGCCCTTTGTCCCTTGGTTCCAGCTGTCCCTTGCCTGTCAGTATCAATCATACAATCAGTAGGGTAACTACACTGGTTCAGGAAATAAGCACATGCATTAAGATTTAAATAATGAAATTCAAGTTAAACTTAATTATTTGTTGTTGACTTTTTCCTGCTGTTGTTGGGAAACTACATGGTTATATAACTTTGAGTGCAATGAACTTATAATTGCCACATGAAGAATATCAGCTAAAAACCATATCAGGTAAGCTTTATTGCCACATGGTTATATAACTTTGAGTGCAATGAACTTATAATTGCCACATGAAGAATATCATCTAAAAACCATATCAGGTAAGCTTTATTGCCACATGTCAGGGTGTGACACAGCTATATGCCTATAATACAAATAAAGAATGGTCAATGTATATGAGCATCTTTATTAGTGCGTCTAAAAATTATACATGGAGGTCTTAGTTAGACCTTCATTTCTGAAGGTTTCCATACGAATCACAAATAAGACCTTTTAACATAAAAATTGTCTCTAATGGTTGAGGCCTTATATTAGATTTTAAAACAAAGATAATGATTAAATCATTCAAAATGGCCATGTGGAGGTCTAAGTGAAAGTTTAGATAAGACTTATTCTTCGACATTTTCTCGTCCATGTCATCACTCCTACTTTCTGGAATCCTACAGTTGGAGATGAAATTGTAAAGCAAGGGTCTAAAGATCCTAGTTGGCAAACAAAAATGGGAGATGCTCTAGATGTTCTTACTCTCTAAGCATGGCATTCTGCTTCCTTTTTTCCCTAAAAACTAGTAGCGATGTTCTAACTCCCTGAGCATGGCATTCTGCTTTCTTTTTATCCGAAAAACTAATAATTTAGAGTACTTTTGCAGATAAGTGTGACCGCTAAATTTTGAATGCCTGAATTCATTAGACAAAATGAATATCTGTATATTTTGGTCCCTACAGTGCGGATGTGTACAAAATTAGATCTGAAGCATGCACACCTTCTAGCTTCTTCATCTCTTACTTTTGCATCGAACTCTTTACATGGAGGATACTTGGGCAAGCTTGAAGGATCACAAGCAAGTGGTTTTGTTGTAAAGAACTGAAACATCAAAAATACCAAAAGTAAATCAACATGATGAAGCAAAAAAAAAAGTGGTTCCTTCCCTAAGGTACGAATAACAGAGGCAAACAAGTTGCATGAGAAGAACAGGAAACACGACGGCCAAATAAGAGACTAACTCTTTCTGTTATCTGAAACTGTATTAAATTTCAAGCTGCACATTACTGGTTTTCAATGGATCAGATTCATACCTCGCCCTTTAGAGCATAAGCTGCAGTTCCACGATTTGCAGGATCTACTGAAAGGAGTGTTTCAATGAGACTTAATGCGGCAGTAGGGAAGTCTTTGAATGTTTCCGCAACACATCTCCTATAAGGCTGTTGGGGCTTAAAAATGGTTGCATGCGGCAATTTTGACTTTCGCCAATAGTCCTCAGATGGTGAACCACAAAGCTTGAAAATCTTATGCAACTGCTCTACCTAGAAGGGTGAAGATACAAACAAATATAACATCCGTTAATAATGAACATTTTCTCAGTAACATCTGGGCATTGCTCCATCCAACAACAAAGAGAAACTTAAAAGCAATAAAAACTAAGAAACTAAAACTGCTTCACACAATATTGATGCATAAAGTACCTCAGTTCTCCCAGGCATGATTGGTTTACCCGCATATAATTCTGCCAGTATACACCCAGCACTCCACAAATCTACAGCTATCCCATAGTGAGTGGCTCCAAGTAAAAGCTCAGGCGGTCTATACCAGAGGGTTACAACACGGCTTGTCAAGGCTTGGTTTTGCTTAGGATCAAAAAAACTCGCCAACCCAAAGTCTGCAATCTTTAAGACGCCACTGTTATCAATTAGAAGATTTGAACCCTTTATATCACGATGTAGAACGCCACGACTATGGCAATGTTCAAGTCCTCGAAGTAATTGCTGCATATAACATTTAACCTGCCAGGAAACTTAAAACCTTAATCTATGCTCCGCGTGAGAGGCAAATTTGGCACTTCAAGATAAATGGCTAAAGTAGTGATATGCCACACGCATAACCTTGGACCTATATGACATTGGACATAATAAACAGTACAATCGCTTCAGATTGACTACCTGTGACTCCGTAAACTTGAGACCTGGAAAAGAAGCAAGCCCAGCAAGATCGTGTTCCATGTACTCAAAAACAAGGTACAAGCTGCTAGACATTCGTGATGTTACGAGGCCTTCAAGTTTTATAATATTTGGGTGATCAAGTTTACGCAGAATGTTAATTTCCCTTGCCATGAATCGAACACTTTCTGGCTCCAGGTTGTCAAATCGTACTTTCTTTAGAGCAACAATTTTTCCAGTTTCAAGATCACGGGCCCTATACACATTACTATATGTTCCTTGCCCAATCTGCAAAACTGAGACTCCATCAGCGCAAAACAATAACGTTTCATCAAACATCAACCTAACGGTCGAGATCATAGTAATTAAACAACACTCTGTAACCATTTTAACCAATAAAAGAACCAGCAAGTACCAAATCAGCCTTCGTCTTAGTACTGCTGGGCATTTCTTAGTCACAAGTACAACCAAAACAGTACAACAAGAATGCAGGGAAAGGAATGTCATAATAAAACAAGCAACACCTTTCTTCGCACATACAGCTAAAAAATCACATATTTCATACATAAGGAGGTGCACCAGTTTGTTGCCACCAAAGGAAAGAAAAAGAGATTCCCCAAATAAACAGGTATGAGTATAACCAGAGTAAGAGCTCAGCAAAGCAGATTGAAGCTAATTACAGAGTCGCAGTAAACTCCCAAATTTGTCATATAAAGTCAAATCTATCACTGATCCTACATGTGGGTTCTGCAATTTCTACAATTAAATTCTAATTTATTACTCATAGGAAGTTATCAGCTCTTAACCCCCCAAAAAAGAAAAAATCAGGATTCTCTCTAACTTGTAAACAATCGCTGTTCCCCACTCAAGCAATCGATCAAAATACCCAAAGAGATGAAATCAATCTCCTTACCAAATATAGAAATTTGAAAACAGATTAAATTTCAAACAGTAACTCTAAATTGCAAGAATCATAAACAAATAAAAGAAAGCAGAAAAACGTACTTTATCCATCTTTTCAAAAGAATCAGCACGACGTGGTATCCAGCCTTTAATAGCTTCACCAGCAACAGCAGCTAACCATGGAGGCCAACCCGCAGCTACATGTTCACTTTCAATGCCTTTAGGACTAATAGCAGCCTTTGGATGTTGTTGTTGGTGATGTATAGAAACAACCTCACTTTTCTCTTTTTTCCTTTCAACAAAATTCTCTGTAGACAAACGATTTGTATGTACTTTTTGTTTATTATCAATCACAACAACTCTTCCTCCGTTTCCATTTCCATCTCCTCTGCTATTAGGAGGCCTTTCTTTCTCTTTGAAAACTACTTCTTCCCCTCTCCTTGATGATACACGTCTTGGTACTGCAACTCCTCCTCTTAAATCAGATGATGTTTTATAATTACTATTATTACTGCTTGATATTCTCTCTTTTGCTGGAGGACTTTCTTTACTATCTTCTATTGCTGATGGTTTACCACATACACAACCCATTTCGAAACAAGAAACAATTCTTCAAACCCAGATTTCTTCTTTTTGGAAAATCATCTTTTTCCAAACCCTAAAAAGAGATAATCAAGAAGTAGAGCATGACAAGAATCAAAAAATGAAAAAGAAAACAAAAAGTGGAATTTGGACAGGAAATCCTAAAGACATGGATCTAACTATAGGGCATAATAATAATAATAATAATAATAATAATAATAATAATGTAAGAAGAAGAAGAATAAGGAAGGAGGAAAGAAATGTTTGTCTGAATTCTTCTTCTTCTCTCCCTTCTTTAAAGAAAAACGGTGTTATTTTATTTATTTTTTAGAAAATAAAAACAAACAAAAACAAAGGGGTTTAAAGCCGGCATTTGCAAAGACGCAGCCATTATTAACACAACAGTAAGAGTAAGTAGTAGTAGTCAAGAACTGAACAGCAGAAGAAGAAGGGAAAATTAAGAGACCGGCTTTAAATGCTTTGCTTTTTCTATTAAGACATTCTTTCTCTCTCTGCTTCTACTTTAAAGCATTTACTATTTCTTCTCTCTCTTTAGATTTCCCTTTTCTTTAATAAGTTTTGTTAGATGAAAGGAATTTATGTTTACTTCTTAAGGACTGACCGTCAGATTATTCTGATTAGTTACTGCTTGAATTATACAGGTTATTTGAGACAGGTCCTGGGGCACACTACCTATTGAATGTTCACGTGACCCCTCTGATTGGGTTTGTTTCCTTTGTTTTGGTTTACAAGGTGGTGTTTTTCTTGGCTATATGGTTACGGGGTAGTAGCTGAACAAATTGAATGCGGGGCGATAGAGAAAGCCGTTAATGGGGAACAAATATTAGGGTTGGAAAAAGTTGCTTTAGAGTCGGATTGTGAGATGACACTAAAGAAGGTTATTATTGGGGCGTCACACTTTAATAGAGGGATTTTATTTGGATTCTTAGTATCCAAAAAAAATGGTTATGGGATATCCTAATACAAATACAAATATAAAATGTCTAGATTATCCTTTTAACTAAAATAAAAACTTAAAAACCTAATTTCTTCTACTCCAAATCAAAAAGAAAAAACTGCTCCTCTTCTCATCTTTCTTCTCTTCCTCTCCTCCACAGTACCTTCAATTTCAATTCAACTTCAACTCACTTGAATGAAATCAAAGTAAAATTAGGGTTTCAGTTACGTTTCTGCTAGTGTTACGTCTGGGTACGATACTAGATTTCCAACCGAAATTTAATTTATGAGGAACTTATGTCTAGGTTTAGTTTAATTCAACCGTAAAATTGGATTTTACGTCTAGGTTTAGTTGGATTCCAACCGTAAAATTGGATTTGCATGTTGTGTTACGTCTAGTTTAGTTGACTGAATTTTCCTTTCGTAAACCTAGCCGTAATTTTCAATTTTACGGTTCGTTTTTATATAGGATAAACCTAGACGTAATTCTTCATGTATCTTTCAAGTAATCTTCATGTTTGATTACGTCTAGGAAAATGCCATGTATTTTCCAACCGTAAGTTGTTACGTCTAGGTTCGATTTTTTTTTTCTCTATGATAACCTAGACGTAATTATTCATTAACCGTAATTTTTTTTCTTTTTTCTCTCTTCTCTAATTTTTCTTCCCACAAAAACTTTGTCCAAGAATTCACCAAGTATATAACAAAATTCATTAATTTAATTATTATCTAATTAAATTAAATTAAAATTAACTAAATAAGGGTTGCTTGGTCATTACAAAATTATTTGAGATAAGGGGTTTTTGATATTACTTATGGGTGACCCATTTTTGTCCTATTAGGTGACGCCCCTCTAATGAAATGTGATGCCCCAATAATAGCCTTCATAGTAAAACCAATCAATGAGGACGATCCAAGTGTTCATCGGTCAATCCAAGGTTTTATTTTAGATATAAAACAAATAACACAAAATTGGTTAAAAAGATCAAAATCAACAATTTCCGGGTGAAATGGACAGTTAGATTTTGATACTGTTTAAATGGACAAAAATGTAAAAATAGGCAGGATGTAACCAGTTTCATCGTACCCATTTTCAAATATTTTTTCTTATTTTTAATTTAGACAAGATGTATCCAGTTTCATCCTTGCTGTTTTTTAAATTTAAGTTAGGATGAATCCAGTTTCATCCTTGCTATTTTTTTTTTGATCATTTCACCCAAACTATTTTATACTCGTCCATTTGAACCGTGATTTAAAAATATTTGGACAAATGACCCATTTTCCGAACAAATTATGGGTACTTATATTTTTGGTTTTTGTAATTCTGTGCACAGATTAGCTAATAGTGTAGCTCATTCTCTTGCAAAAAGAGATGATATGGATGATTTTGAATTCTATGACAACTTTTCACCGAACATAACAAGTTGGTTGATGAAAGACTATCATAATGTAATCTCTTTCGACTAATCAATAAATCTTACATCAAAAACAAAAAAAAACAAAAAAAAAAAAAGTAGCAGAAAGTATAAAAGTAGAGCTGCACAGGAACTGGCCCGGAACCGAAAAATAAGACCAGCACCGATAAATTCGGACCGAAACTGGAGCAGGGGATACATGTAATGGAAACAAATTTAAGAATCTAATGTAGTACATACCAGGATTGATAATGGCCCTAGGATCAAGACTTTAGGGTTTGATAAAGATGATATAAGTATTGATAATTGATTGATAAAAGATTGTTTTTCTAAACAAGAAGGCATAGCCTTTATATAAACTAGCATGACCGACTAAAAAGAATTCTACCTAAACTAGGAAAATAAAGGACTTGCAAAGCAAGTAAGCTAAAACAGATGCAAGGGATCAGCAATGATTGTTGATACAAACGCAATGGATCAATAAATATTGTTGATACAGACAAAGGGATCAACTATAATAGTTGATACAATAAAAATAGGTAGATGTCCTACGTCAGTCCCCTTTCTTGAAAGAAATTCGCCCTCGAGTTAGCTAGTAAAAAGAACTTCATTCACTCCGTATGTTGCTCTGGACTTCGAGTTGTCATCACATAATATGAGTTCTTTTCGTCCATGGAAGTTGTAGATTCCACGTTTAACGGTTTACCACGATCAAACACAAAATTTATAGCTCTAGAAATCATAAACCGAAACATCCAAAAAATGAGTCTCAAAGCATGACAAGAGTTGTGTTTAAGTTTCCCACGATCAAAGACAAAAATCATGTCAGTAGTGTTGGTAATGAAAATTATCCAAGTTGAGACCACCACAGGTACAACAAGTGTATCTTTCAAGTTATGAGCTACACCTTTGAAAGCGTATTTGATTAACTCAGTCCTTCTCTGGACTAAAAATAACTCTTGACTTCAGTATCAACATTTTTGTCTTGAAAAAGAATCCACCAACCAAGTCTTCTATCTTCGACATACCGTCTGCCGTTAAGTATGTCATCTTGAAATCGTTCAACAAATAATGATACAGCAGAATGCGAAAAAAAATATGGTATTAATGAAGTCATGTAACCATTTCCGGTCGATAGTAGCATCAATAGTTTGAAATAGCACCATCAATAGTGTAATTCCCACGTCATATTGCTCTCTTGTTGTTGAAACTACTTTGCCTCTCTCAAAGTAATTACCTGGATAAATAATTGTTTGATTGCTTTCGAGCTTCGATACCGATCTTGCAACAAAAGATATTTGAGCTGGATTATCGCCAAACTCCCAAGCTCCTGTGATACTCGTTCTTGTGAAATATAGAGTGATCAGGTTACTGCCAGAAAATGTGTGGAAGTTCGTCTTGTACCACGTCAAAAGTTGTTCTGGAATGGAAGAATCTAACATCCACCGTGAAGCACTTCTATCATACAATTTCAAATCTTCCAGTATTGCTCCATTCTGCAATTTTGTTAACGTAATATCACCGGATACAAATTCTGGACGAGTGATACCAACACCCGTTAACTCATGAAAAACTCCATATTTCTGGATTCTCATCGTTGCATTCAGAATATCAAAGCTATACTTCTTTAGCTGCAAAGTAACGAATACTGCGAAAACATCAACTCTTGATGAACTTATTGGTTCACGTATAACTCTTAAGCTCAGTTGTTGTCGAGTGCAATATGTCTTCACTTCTGGTAACAAACAAAATAAACTAAGACTATATCCCTCTGCAAGAAAAATATTGTCGAAGTCGCTTTCCATTCGGATTGTACCGATAGTTGAGCTGAGATGTTGTAGAAGTATGTTATGGCACTGTCCGTTGAACCCCAAAGACGTTGAGATTGTTTTTCCAAACAATTTTTGTACGTCCACCATGACTGACTCCATACCAGTAAAAGAGATGTTAATTTTTTCAATCACATGGGATACACACCACCGTGATGTATCAGCTTTGACATTTCTAACAAGCTTGGTAGGTTAATAAGAACTCCAGGAATCTGTTCATTCTTCCGCTCATCAAAAACACCATAGTTCTCGCAACGAAAGCGAAACAAATGTAACTTGCCTCTTTCATAGTAATTAATGAAGTAATCTGGCAAAACTGAATCGAGTAGACCTGTTTCATCATAAATGACAATGTCGGATCGAGAACCATTGGTTGTCAACTCAGATAGTAAGGATTCACTAATCTCCACCTGACCATTTTTGCAAACGAAAACATCCCATGAAATAAACAGTAAAACAGATCTTTCATACGTGCCTTCTTAAACACTCTAAATATGTCCATAGCCTCTTTTGAATACTCATTCATTGAAATCCCGTACTTCAAGTTATTAGGAGCCGACTTAAATGACCCTTTCTCTTTTAATACCTTTTGAACTTCACCAATGTCTGTCCAAAATGTAAAATAGATTACTGGATGCATGTCCACCAGGTTTCCATGATCATCTTTGTTGGTTTCCACCCTCAAATTCGTGTAACTTTTCGTCCAAGTTTGGTACGCACGCAGTAACTCCAGGAAAATATACCATATTCTAGTCACAAAGAGGAGTAGAAATTTCGCTGCGTGCACTAGGACTGACGAAGGGAGCTCGAAGAACTTGAAAAATATTTGAAGGTATTCCTTCATGCTACCGCCAGTTCGAATATTCACACTTCCTTGATCGACACAATAATTTTCGAAAATATCTTTGTTATCACCAGCTTCCAAAACACCATAGTAACATGTAGTCTTCTTAGCTTTAGTGTCAATAGCCTTGTCGACGTCCAAGAAACTGGCAGAATTCCACTAAATATTGTTCCAATTACCGAGATGATATTTGTAAAGTCATGAGGAAGTGCAGCTTTAGCACAAAATAAAACATGGTCTTCTTCAAAACTGCCACTCAAATCATTACCGTTAGGAATTAATTTGTTTAAAGTGGCTCTAATATTCAAAGATCCATTTCCTGCAACATCATAATAATGTAGATACTTACAAATCTCCCATGTGCCTTCGTCATTACTTGTCCAATGTGTAGAATAAAGTTCTGAACTAACTGAAGTTGAAGGAATGAAAGACGCCCTCTTTTCTTCGAGTGCCATAAAGGCTTTATGAACTGCAGTGGATATAAATAAGCCATAGAGACGATCACGTATATGGAAATTCTTAAAATGTGCACGACATTCGTATTGGCACTCTGAATCCAAAGTTACAGATTCTCCATATACCGGAAATGTTGAATCTCCACGAATATGGCAACCTCTATACAGCTTCAAGACAAAGGCCAATTTCTCAGACGGCGCCAACAACTCTAATTTAGTACTCACAGATGATATGATATTAACGGCAGGTGTTAGAAGTACAATATTCCACCAGTCGACAGAAACAACAAGCATTCCGTCTTGTGCTAAAACAAACCTAGTGACTGAATTCTTATTATAGAATTTTACTTCTAAATCTTTTGCCAACGATACTCTTTCAGCTTTTGAGAATATACGACCGCGAATTCTTCCGGCATAGTTCTCAGTAGTTATATCTTCTTGAGTTCGACATACAAACTCATCGGCAGAAATATATGGAGACAAGCGAATTCTCATTGGTTATCCCAACGAGTTGAGCCTTACCAGGGTGTGTATCCAGTGGACACATAACTTGATTATTATCAACAAAAGAATGAAGAGGCATATCAAAATCAGAAGTTAAGCTAAGATCAGATGACTTACCATTAAGTTTAGATAAATCATGTGATTCTTTAAGGACCAAGCTAGCTTGATTTTCTTCCTTATGAACATGATTTACTTCGTCTGTTTGAGAAGTAGTTTTCATCTCTCCCTCACCAATTGATGTTACGGATGAAGATGAAACCTCTTGAGTTGACAATGAATCATTAAACTCCTGTGAATCATGCAAAATCTCTTCGACCAGTTGTTTTACTTCTTGCGTAAGAACAAGATTTTTTTTATCTGTTTGAGAAGAAACTATAAGAACTGGTTCAAACGAAACCTCATGGAACTTCCTAAAACATTCCACAAAATCTTCAAACTGTGCTCTTGTAATGGGTTTAACATTACTCTCTTTAGAAACAAGCGGAGCTTTGTCTACTTGAGTTTTTTCTTCTTCTTTAGAAATAACGTTTTCTTCCCCTGGAACAACAACTTCCATCTCCTTTTTGTTAACTGATGTAGCCGAAACAGCTACGGAGGCATTAGAAGACGATGATTTCTCTGGAACTGCTTTACTATTACGTGAAATATTACTGGAAATTTTGGCGAAATATTCACGTTTAGCTTCAGTGATCGCAATCCTATGTTTTTTCACGTTTAGCTGCGGCAAAAAGAAATTTGTCTAGCTTCTTCAATATTTGTGTTTTCTCTTCTCTGGCACGAAAAAGTATGTTTAGTTTCCATGCATTTTTCTTGTCAGGATAATACGTATAACGAAGCTTAGAAAGTTGCTCCTTATATTCTCGAATACTTGTTAATAATTCGAGTCTAAACTGCAGATTTTCAAAAGCTACTTTTCGTTCCATTGCAAAACTTTTTTGCGAATAAAAGAAAAAAGCTAGGTTTTTTTTTTTTTTTGTAAAATAAGGGATAGGGTTTTGAGTTTGCGGAAGCGGTTTAAGGATCTGTCTTAGATTAGAATCTAAAAACTCTGTATCTGATACCAACTAATGTAGTACAGACCAGGATTGATAAAGGTGAAAGCAAACTAGTTATTGGGGATGAGAAGAGATTTTAAATTCTGTCAGAAACTTAATAAAATCTGATTCTAGAATCAAGACTTTAGGGTTTGATAAAGATGATAAAAATATTGATAATTGATTGATAAAAAATTGTTTTTCTAAATAAGAAGGCATAGCCTTTATATATGCTAGCATGACCGACTAAAAAGAAAAAAAAAAGGAATTCTACCTAAACTAGGAAAGTAAAGGACTTGCAAAGCAAGTAAGCTAAAACAGATGCAAAGGATCAACAATGATTGTTGATACAAACGCAAGGGATCAACAATTATTGTTGATACAGACAAAGGGATCAACTACGATAGTTGATACAATGAAAATAGGTAGATGCCCTACATCAAAATCGGTGTATATGGGGTAAGGTACTCGGTTCTAAATGTACAGATACCGAAAAACCGATTCTAATAGAGCCTGAAATTCATATTAATTCCTTTCTTATCCTTTCCTTCTCGTGGGCCTACTCCATTGGAAATGGGTTTTAGTCCCCATGTTACCTAATGGGCTTACCCTTTCTCTAGGGACCTCCTAATCCTATTAAAGGGTAACTATTTTCATGTATCAGCATTAGTCCGCTGACTATTGGGTTAATTGTCAAATAACCCGATAGTCATTCAATTTTTATCCAGGCACCCTCGGAGGCGAGAAAAGACAACCTTTATCCTCCCACGTCTCTTCTGACGGTTTGGCTCTCCCACGACGTGTCAGAAGTCTCTTCAGTTTCCTTCAGTTATTTTACTTGCTCATAACTGTTGCAACCCCTCTCCGGAAGTCACCTATATACATATATTAGCCATTTCTTTTACTTTCTATTCATTCACGGTTTTTATCTTGTCTCTAACTTACCATACCTGCGCCATGTCAACTGATTCTTCTAAAAGCGTCTCGTCTGAAGAGGAGGAGTCGGAGAATAAAATAAGTGCAGAAATAGGAGGAGCCGAGCTTAGGAGGCGTCGTTGCTACCCAAGCCTATAGATGGCGATTCTTACACAACTAAAGAGATCATAAAAAGTGCAAATCTGAAGCGCGCCTTGAAGCCACATTTCGGTCAAAATGTGTCTCATGCGGATGACTATCTCATTCCTCGTCTTCTCAATACCTTTGTGTTACCATACTCGGCCCCCAGGTGGCTTATGCACCCTGAGCCGTAGGAACCCACTATCTTCTCATTCATTGAAGTCCCGTGCATGGTTGTTCACCGTGGTGATTATGATCTTCCCAATATTGACTTCCGCTCTACGGCAGTTACGCCTTCTATATGGCCACATTGGGCGTCGTATGTCATATCCAACCTCGACCACACAGCCGCTATCAGATCAGCGGGTATTGGGGATGCAATAAACGCGTCCCTTCTCCGGGAGGTGCTTAGGTGTATGTGTGACATCACACGGCTTTGCTGTTGTTGGGTGCCTCATGTTCATTCACTTTTTTATATGGGGGCGACTTTGTTTTTAGAGGATGTGGTTGCGCTTACGGGATTTCATATCCATCAGACTCATTCTTATGACGAAACGGTTGTCTTTGAATCTATGACTGACGAAGATAAAAGCAAGAGATCGTCATGTCGGCTGTGACACCGTTAGTACACGAACCTGCTCTGATATCAATTAAAAATGCAGGGGTACAAAGTACACCACCAACTTTTTCGTCCGACAACCTGTGTGGACAAAACTTATTACAATTGCAAGTAGACCAACTGAATGATCCTTGACAATATGTATATAGAGTTTATATCTCTAACCTCTTCTCAATCAGTATGTATATAGACAAGAGTCTGTGGACGTGATTGTAAAGAAGAGCACTTGCACGATCTCAAAAATCAATATCAAGATCAATCTAGTCGTATCCAAATAATCCAATCAGAAATTTGCCAAGTAATTAAACTTGTTCTCTATCTTTCGAGATACGAATTCTATAAGAAACAAGTCTCGTAATCGATCATAATTAGATTGACGTACCTATTAAGATTGAATACGTACAACTTGCGTAAATCCAATTATAAAGATAAACAATATAATGCGGAAAATAAAAAAACACAAGACACTAGAAGTTTTGTTAATGAGAAAATCACAGCTGCAGAAAAACCCTAGGACGTCGTCCAGATTTGAACACCAAACTGTATTAAGCCGCTATCAAACTTCGGACTGGAATGTAGTTTAGAACGAATCCACCCTCCAAGTGATTCAGTTACAATCGCGCTCCTTGCTTCTCTTGAACCTCGCAAAGCTCTACTCAATTGATTCCCTTAGATGACATCCTTTACAGCCTAAGAGTTGCTTCATCTGAAGTGAATACTTTTGATATCAATCTTCCTCTAACAGATAAGCCTATTTGATTTCTGTTTAGATTAAAGATCAAGGTGAGGGAATTTGTTTGCAATAGACAAAGCTAACAAACCTCACAAATACGGAACTTACAACTCCCGGAGAGCCGCATAAAATTGGTTGGGACGGTTGGTACAATGGATGGTGAACCGTTAGGCTTGTTCACGATTCGGGGTGCAACGGTTCATGAAACGGGTTCGCCAAACCTATAAGACTACCGAACTCAGTTAACCATGGTTCGTGAACCGGGTTTGCCAACTGTATCCTATAATACCAACTTCAATAATTCAGTTCACAACGGTTCTTGAACCTTGTGAACTGTTGCCAACTAAACTCACAGTTTGTGAACTGGTTCGCCAACCTTCTTGTATTTCTGAAACTTAGATACCTATGGTTTGCGAACTGGTTAGTCAACCTATCCTGAGCAGAAATATCAGTAATTCAATATTTCTCTCTTATGATGTTTGAGATATTTCCCCTGACTGAGGAAACTATAAGCAGGCCTCCGGATAAGTAGTGTGTGGACTGGAGCTACGATATCGGTTTCTTCCCCTGTTTACTTCAGTGAAAATAGCTAATTATGGTTGTACGTCGAGTATTGGATTCTTTATCCAAACGGTTGACCTCATGAGTATCACTACGGATTTCTTTTCCCTTGGTAGGTTCAGATGCGAAGATATTCTCCTTCTCCGTCTTGGGTGAACTGAGGTCTCATTGGAAAATGATACTGGATAATCGTTGGTGTAGCCGAGATGGAGGCTCATCGAGACTTGGTCATACAATTTCTAGTGAAAAAGTGGGGGTACAACAACCACACCCAATATTTCGCTTAGCAATCTATATGGACAAACTCCAATATACTTTCTTGAGAATCAACTAGATAGTCAGACTCAATCTAGATAAAAAGTATATCAAAGAGTTTATATCTCAATCTCTCGATGATATATACTCAAGCAAATAGAAATTTGCGAGTCTTTATCAAATACTAGAGATATAACTTGGATGGTACCAAAGACCAATATCCAAGTGTCAATCAATTTAAATAAACAACCAAAAGGTCGGATATTCTAATTGATTGAACAACGCACAACATGTGATATTTCAATTATATAAAAAAATATAATGCGGAAAAGAAATAACACAGACACCAGAATTTTGTTAACGAGGAAACCGCAAATGCAGAAAAAACCCAGGACCTAGTCCAGATTGAACACACACTATATTAAGCCGCTACAGACACTAGCCTACTCCAAATTAACTTCGGTGTGGACTGTAGTTGAACCCCAATTAATCTCACACTGATCCAAGGCACAGTTATGCTCCTACGTCTCTGATCCCAGCAGGAGGCTACGTACTTGATTCCCTTAGCTGATCTCACCCACAACTAAGATTTGCTACAACCCAAAGTCGAAGACTTTAATAAACAAATCTGTATCACACAAAAAATTCAACGGTAATAGATAAATCCGTCTACCACGAATATACCTACGAGTTTTGTTTCGTCTTTTAATAAATCAAGGTGAACAGGAATCAATTGATAACCCATACTTATATTCCAGAAGAACAGCCTAGTATTATCAATCACCTCACAATAATCTTAATCGATGCAGCGGAAAAAAATATTGTGGAATCACAAACGATGAGACGAAGTGTTTGTAATTACTTTTATATCTTTCCTATCGGAGATATCAATCTCAAGCCAATTATTACAATTGCACTCCATACGATAGAAACAACATATCAGATCACACAACTACAAGAAAGTAGTATTGGTCTGGCTTCACAATCCCAATGAAGTCTTTAATTCGTTAACCTGGTTTAGAAGAAGAAACCAAAGGTTAAAGGAGAATCCACTCTAGCTTATCACAACTAGTATCACACAGAAGGTGTGGGGATTAGGTTTCCCAGTTGCTAGAGTTCTCCCTTATATAGTCTTTCAAATCAGGGTTTGCAATCAATGTTAGCTTGGTAATAAAGCATTCAATATTCACCATTAGATGAAAACCTGATTAGATTCAAGCTAATATGTTTCAACCGTTAGATCGAAAACTAGCTTGTTACACACAAATGAAATGCACGTTTCTAGGCTTGTGTAACCGTACCCAAACTTGTACATTTGTTGGTTCAACAATAGTCAACCAAATGGTTAGCCATATGATCACTTTCATATCAACCATATTCTTCTTCACCGTAACTAGTTCAAGTGACTCAAATGAACTAGTTAGAGAGTTGTTCAATTGCAAGGAAATCTTATGTAACTACACAAGACACAATCGAAGCAAAAATGATTTGATTCACTCGAATCGGTTCATGAACTATATAGCCACAGTTTGCAATTTGCATTCCTTAGTTTATATAAGAATAAGTTCACAAACATCGCTTTTAGATATAACCTACTCAAGTTCGCGGACTTAGCTTCCCGGACGGAGTTCACAAACTCCAGCAGAATTTCTCGGGTCGAGAACTTCCGCCAGTTCGCGGACTTGGGTCACGCCACCATTCCGGTTCTCTTGATTAACAAAGTTCGCAAACTTCGGTTCAAGGAATAAGGACTTATACATATATGTGTTTCCACAATAATGCTTATATCCTCCAATGGTTATATAATCTAAACTCTCATTTCAATCATTGAAACATTCTTAGAGGACGTTGATATTCTATAGTTGTTATTCACAAACTATTTTACGTCAAAGTAAGAAATTTTCAAAGTGATTGAAACTTGTCATGACTTTCGTCACTAGGTAAATATGAACTTGGCTAAAGCGAAAGCTTACCAACACATATTTCGAGAAATAGATAGGCGAGATAAACTCGGCCCGAAATAGCAAATGTGTATAATCTAAGTCTATATAGCAAAACGACTTTTGTCTCAAGATAGGATATAAATAGACTTTTGAGTGATAGATAAGTTCAAGTCTCCACATACCTTTTAGTCGATGAAGATCCACCGGTTCCTTGAGTAGTCCTTCGTCTTGTATGATGATTGCCATGGAGTTCTTGAGCTCAACTACACTTTCTATCCTAGTCTGAGACCTTAGCTATAGTAGACTAGAAATCAACACTTATAGTTTTGATCACTAACATTTACAAACATGCTTGAGATAGCAACACATGCGAGTTCGACCGAGCAATGCTCTAACAATCTCCCCCTTTGTCAATTTTAGTGACAAAACTATCAATACATATGGAATACAAAAAATAAATAAATTAACTTTTGTAGCTCCTATTCCACATGTCTAATCTTCAACATTACTTGAAATCTTCGTCACTTCCAAGTATTCCAATGATCCCAAAGGTTGTAAGTTCAGCATCATCGTTGTTGAAAATCCGTAGCTATAACAACAAGAAAACAAGAGTTCTCAATCATTGTTATACAATGTCATAGTATTATTACACAACGTCAAAGTTCAATTGTATCACAACTTCAACAACAATACTATGGTGATATGTATCACTCCCCCTTACATAATGATCCGAAAACCATATGTATTTGTAGTGTAAACTACATATTAATTCTCCCCCTTTTTTCAATAAAATTGGCAAAGGTACAAGAACGGGATCCTAATGAAATTTCCGAAAGAGACATTTCATGACCAAAAGAAAGAAACACATATCATCTTATTTAGATGAAATCATAAAGCCGAAGCTAAATGCATTCATCAAGGAGTTTATAAAGATACAAGATAACCCCTATAATATTCCACAGCTGCACTCCCCACAAAGATTTGGCAATTAAGCACAAGTTCAATTAAGAACTCTCCCCCATAAAATGTCATTCCCGAAAGAACAACAAGAGCGACCTTAATTTCGAAAGAAAAGAAGGATTTCTTTGGACATAACAAGTCACATACAAGTATGAATTTGAATCCAAAAAGCTCAATTAAATTAACCACAAGAGAACCCATGATTAATTTAATCGAAAATGCTCAACATAAGTGAACTTATGGAGACTCAAAAATATAAAATTATATTAATCACAAGAGAACCCATAATTAATCTAATCGAAATACACAACCAAACTAATCACAAAAGTAATCAATTTAATTGGCCATGCTCATCATAAGAAAACTTACGGAGCAACAACTAAATAACCAAACAAGATGATTAATTTAGTTGAATACGCTCAACATAAAGTATCTCGCGGAACAACAACTAAGCTAATCATAAAAATAATCAACTTGGCCGTTTAGTGCTCAACATAAGACACTTTACAGAGCCTCACAGTAATACATAAAATATGGATCAGGGAAGATTAATACTGCGGAATACACAAGGATTCATTCTATTTTCCATCACTATTCGCATAACGACATTCAATAGATATAATCCTTGCAAACAAAAGATTTTAACCTATCTTCCATCAAAAATTAACATAATAGGTTTAACTTTTGTATTTGTCAAAAGTCTATTTATTCTTTTATCAACACATGCATATCGACATACGAAAGACTTTACTTTTGACAATGTATGGGACAATCATAGTTCACGGACACAAACACATATATCCCATAACAATATTGCAATATATAAAACCATACAGATTAATACTGCAAAAATCATCTTCCAAACAAATTTAGAATTTAAACCAATAAATCTAAAACATGAAGATGAAAACGTTGGACATAGCTATGTGTAATCACAATAATGGCTATTCCAAACTCTAGTTATTCTTCTAAATAAAACAAGAAAATAGAATATTTACTAGGCAAAAAGATCATCTTTTACTCATTGTCTTCCTCATCGAAAATACTCCAAGATGCTTGAATTGTTTTAAACTCTTCCTTGAGCTCGAGAAACTTAGTTGCAACCGATGACAGTTGTTCTTGTACGCACTTCACCCTTGAATCGACCTTACACACGCCCTTGTGAATTTTTTGAAGAAGGCTCAAGGTGGTAGGGTCACCATCGTTAAGTGAAGCATCTCTTTGTCTTTTGCACACATTCTCCCTTATGTGTTTGAAGGTACAGGGACGAACTGGTTTGGGAACCCCGAGAGAGTTTCCAATTAGATCAAAACCACGATCACGGCAAATTTGACCAATCAAGCAAGGGTAACCTAACATATTGATGGGTGAAGTCATCGAAGTCATTTGAAAGATGATAAAACCACAAATATCGAGACTTTGAACACCCGATTCAAGGAAATAGATCAATTCCGCAAACTCATGACTCCACCAAGAATTCTCAATTGTGGAGGGATAAAGATTCGAGATACCAAGTTTTCCAAATGCCATCAACGCAATACTAAGATCATTAGTAGGAAAATTTCCTTGATTCCAAGCTACCTTCTTGCCACAAAGCTCAATAGAGATTTCATCACATGATGGACGTTCTTCACTTGGTCTAGGAAGACGCACGTTCTTCACTCTATCGACAAGAAACCTTTTTCTATTTATCATGGATATGAATTCCATCTTATTAAGATCAACATCATGAGTGTTGGCATAGAAAATTCTTGTGAGAGAATCAAATCCTTGACCATGACCATCAAAGATATTTCCAAGCTTGAATTTTTTGAAGCAAGCTAAATCCTCTTCATGCCCACTAGACAGATCCAATTTCTTTTCTAGGATAAAACCTTTAGATGAAATCTTTTCAAAAATTATAGCACAAGAATCATCCACAAACCTAATCCTAAGAGAATTTTGGTCACAAGGAAATCCATGCTAGAGGTATTTGAGATTTTGGAGCTTCTTTTTGAGCCCTTAGAATTCATCATGAGATCTAAGAAATTGAAAGGAACAAGAGGAATTTACTTACTTGGAGTGAATCTTGAACACCCTTTATTTCAATTTCTCCAAGAAGGCTTCAATGGAGGAAACACACAAAACCCTAGAGGTTTACGTACGCGGAAGGGTGATGAAGAAGAGGGTGCGCGAACTTCTTCTTTATAAGACCAAAAATGGGCATGGACCCGTTTGTGAACCGCGACCCACGAAAGGAAAGTGGGATTTTCTTAGCCGTTTGCACATCAAAGGTTATGCATCCCGTGAAAACACACTTTTGTGAGAGACGATGGATGCAGTTGAAAGCTTTATTTGGTATTCTATAAGAGAATAACAAAATTGTACACAACTCAAACATTTCTTGCCCCATTCCAATATATATACAAATGGGGTAGTGCCAGGCTTGTTACCAAGAGGCATAATGTGCAGAGGAATTCTCATGCTACATTTCTGGTTGATATGTGTGAACAGTCCCCGTGATATAATCAACATAATGATGATAATCAGGGAAGTCAGAGCTTTCTATCCTTCGTTTGATCTGTCTAGAAAGAAAATTCTTCCAAATCCTATGTTGTACAGTATTATTCGATGGTTTAACATGTGCAGAACCTTTTTCGGAAGGATGCTTAGACTTAACTGAAAAAGCGGGGGTCTAACAACACCATCCAATATTTCTCTTAGCAATCTGTATGGACAAACTCCAATATACTTTTTATGAGAATCAACTAGACAGTCAGACTCAATCAATAAAAAGATATATCAAAGAGTTTATATCTCAATCTCTCGATTTGATCTTTACTCAAGCAAATAGAAATCTGCGAGTCTTTATCAAAGAGAGATAAATTGGACGGTACCAAAGACCAATGTCCAAGGATCAATCAACTATATTCAACAACCAAAAGTTAGATTAGAGAAGTTGATGATCTTAACGCACAACCTGTATTATTTCAATTATATAAAATATAATGCGGAAAAGAAATAACACAGACACCAGAAATTTTATTAACGAGGAAACCGAAAACGCAGAATAACCCCGGGACCTAGTCCAGATTGAATACACATTGTATTAAGCCGCTACAGACACTAGCCTACTCCAAGCTAACTTCGGACTGGACTATAGTTGAGCCCCAATCAGTCTCCCACCGATCCAAGGTACAGTTGTACTCCTACGCCTCTGATCCCAGCAAGATACTACGCACTTGATTCCCTTAGCTGATCTCACCCATAACTAAGAGTTTCTGCAACCCAAAATCGCAGACTTGATAATAAACAAATCTGTCTCACACAGAAAAGTCTATCAAAGGATAAATATGTCTCCCACAGATAAATCCTAGGTTTTGTTCCGTCTTAATATATAAAATCAAGGTGAACAGGAACCAATTGATAATCCGGTCTTATATTCCCGAAGAACAACCTATATTAATCAATCACCTCTCTACAATCCTTCCTGACTATACAGGCGGTTTGTCGAGGAATCACAAATAGTGAGACGAAGATGTTTGTGACTTCTTTATCTTTCCTATCGGAGAACTCTCACGATCTCAAGCCAATCAATCGATTGTACTCGTACGATAGAAGATGCAAGATCAGATCACACAACTACGATGAAGTAGTATCGGCCTGGCTTCACAATCCCAATGAAGTCTTTAAGTCGTTAACCTGATTTTAGAGAAGAAAATCAAAGGTTAATGGAGATCAACTCTAGCGGGCGCACTAGTAGCACACAGACGTGCGGGGATTAGTTTTGCACAATGCTAGATGTCTCCTTTATATAACCTTCAAATCAGGGTTTTTCCTTAGGTACAAAGCAATCCTTATTCACCGTTAGATGAAAACCTGATTTAGATTCAAGCTAATATTTCTCAACCGTTAGATCGAAAACTTAGCTTGTCACACACACTTGGGTAGACGTTTACTGGGTTTGTGAAAACCATGCCCAAACATGTACGTGTATGTTGGTTTAACATAGTAACCCAAAAGGTTAACCATATGAGCATTTCATATTAACCTTGTTCTTCTTCACCATAACTAGTTCAATTGACTCAAATGAACTAGTTAAAGAGTTGTTCAATTGTTATGAGATCTTATGTAACTACACAAGACACAATTGAAACAAAGATGATTCGATTCGATTGAATCGGCTCATGAACATTATAGCCACGGTTTGCATAAAGCATTCCTTAGTAATTTAATGTTTCATGTTCAGAGCACATCTTTAGATCATAACCTCTTAAGTTCACAAACAAGTTCACGGACTTAAGTTAATCGGTTGAGTTTTCCAAACTCAGCAGAAATTCTCGGAAAGAGAACTTTCGCCAGTTCGCGGACTTAAGTTAATCGGTTGAGTTTTCCAAACTCAGCATAAATTCTCGGAAAGAGAACTTCCGCCAGTTCGCGGACTTAGCACACCAACGAGTTTTGAAAAATCCAGCAGAAATTCTCGGTCGAGAACTTCCGACAGTTCGCGGACTGAATCTGCGGACTGGGTTCGCGGACTTGGCAAGCCAATTCCACAATCCTCTCGATTTCTCTTGATCAACAAAGTTCGAAAACTTCGTTTCAAGGAATACATGGTTATGTAATCTAAACTCTCATTTCAATCATTGAGACATTCTCAGAGGACGCTATGTAGCCGTTATTCACAGACCGATTCACGTCAGAGCAATTCTCAAAATGATTGAAACTTTTCATGACTTTCGTCACTAGGTGAAGATAAACTTGATCAAAGCGAAAAGTTTTACCAACACACGAATTTGGATAAAAGATAAGCAATTAATGCTCAGCTCGAAAGTCAAATGTGTATAATCTAGTCTATATAGCATACAACTTTTGTCTCATAAGAAATAGGAGATAGAATAGATAGACTTTTGAGTGATAGATAAGTTCAAGTCTCCACATACCTTTTTGTTGATGAAGTTCCACGGTTCCTTGTATAGATCTTCGTCATTGTATAATGAATCGCCATGAAGTCCTTGAGATCGACTACACTTTTCTATCATAGTCCGAGACTTAGCTATGTAGGATAGAAGTCAAGACTCATAGATTTGATCACTAACATTGACAAACATGCTTGAGATAGCAACGCATGCGAGGTCGGCCGATCTATGCTCTAACATTAACAGAATTAAGTTTTTCTAAGAGTTTAAAAAAGTCTTCGAACGCTCTAAATAGATCTTTATCAATTGATCCATTACGATAGTATTCCTCAAAGAGATCAAGAGTTAATCTAATGAGGGTCCATATCCTTGAGCGTGACGAACGTTTCTTCAATCTTTCCTTCTTTTTATTTTTTCCTTTAGATTGGTTCTCATCATCAAAATTTTCCTTTTTAGATGAAATGAGATTATCATGTGAACCCGGAGGTTTTAACCATAATAATCCTTGAGCAATCTTTAAGGACTTTTGGCGTGCGTTACAGATGCCAAGAGCAAGTTTTCCAAAGAAATTTCCCATGGGACAATTTTTAAGGAACGAAAAAACACAAACTTATCTGGTTTAAAGTGTTTGCCTTCTCTGATACCAATTGAAAAAGTGGGGGTACAACAACCACACCCAATATTTCGCTTAGCAATCTGTATGGACAAACTCCAATATACTTTCTAGAGAATCAACTAGACAGTCATACTCAATCTAGATAAAAAGTATATTAAAGAGTTTATATCTCAATCTCTCGATTTGATATATACTCAAGCAAATAGAAATCTGCGAGTCTTTATCAAATACTAGAGACATAACTTGGATAGTACCAAAGAACAATATCCAAGTGTCAACCATTTTAAATCAACAACCAAAAGGTCGGATATTCTAATTGATTGAACAACGCACAACCTGTGATATTTCAATTATATAACAAAATATAATGCGGAAAATAAATAACACAGACACCAGAATTTTGTTAACGAGGAAACCGCAAATGCAGAAAAACCCCGGGACCTAGTCCAGATTGAACACATACTGTATTAAGCCGCTACAGACACTAGCCTACTCCAAATTAATTTCGTCTGGACTGTAGTTGAACCCCAATCAATCTCACACTGATCCAAGGTACAATTATGCTCCTACGTCTCTGATCCCAGCAGGATGCTACGTACTTGATTCCTTTAGCTGATCTCACCCACAACTAAGAGTTGCTACGAACCAAAGTCAAAGACTTTAATAAACAAATCTGTATCACACAAAAAAGTCTACGGTAATAGATAAGTCAGTCTCCCACGAATATACCTACGAGTTTTGTTCCGTCTTTTGATAAATCAAGGTGAACATGAACCAATTGATAAACCGGACTTATATTCCCGAAGAACAGCCTAGTATTATCAATCACCTCACAATAATCTTAATCGACGCAGAGAAAAAATATATTGCGGAATCACAAACGATGAGACGAAGTATTTGTGATTTCTTTTATATCTTGCCTATCGGAGATATCAATCTCAAGCCAATTAATATAATTGTACTTGTACAATAGAAACAACAAGATCAGATCACACAACTACAAGAAAATAGTATCGGTCTGGCTTCACAATCCCAATGAAGTCTTTAATTCGTTAACCTGGTTTAGAAGAAGAAACCAAAGGTTAAAGGAGAATCGACTCTAGATTAACACAACTAGTATGACACATAAGGTGTGAGGATTAGGTTTCCAAGTTGCTAGAGTTCTCCCTTATATAGTCTTTCAAATCAGGGTTTGGAATCAATGTTAGCTTGGTAAAAAAGCATTCAATATTCGCCGTTAGATGAAAACCTGATTAGATTCAAGCTAATATCTTTCAACCGTTAGATCGAAAACTAGCTTGTTACACACAAATGAAATGCACGTTTCTAGGCTTGTATAACCGTACCCAAACTTGTACATTTGTTGGTTCAACAATAGTCAACCAAATAGTTATCCATATGATCACTTTCATATCAACCATATTCTTCTTAACCATAACTAGTTCAAGTGACTCAAATGAACTAGTTAGAGACTTTTTCAATTGCAAGGAAATCTTATTGTTAGAGCACTGCTCGGTCAAACTCGCATGCGTTGCTATCTCAAGCATGTTTGTCAATTTTAGTGATCAAAACTATCAGTCTTGATTTCTAGTCTCTTATAGATAAGTCTCGGACTAGGATAGTAAGTGTAGTTGATCTCAAGGACTTCATGGCGATTCATCATACAAGTAGAAGGACTACTCAAGGAACCGGTGGAACTTCTCGACAAAAAGGTATGTGGAGACTTGAACTTATCTGTCACTCAAAAGTATATCTATTCTATCTCCTACTCTTTGAGACAAAAGTCGTATGCTATATATATACTAGATTATACACATTTGGTATTTCGAGCCGAGTATACCTCGCCTATCTATATCTCGAAATATGTGTTGGTAAGCTTTTCGCTTCGACCAAGTTTACCTTTACCTAGTGACGAAAGTCATGAATGTTTCAATCACTTTGAAAATTGCTTTGACGAGAAATGGTGTAACAACTGTATAACGTCCTCTAAGAATGTTTCAATGATTGGAATGCGAGTTTGGATTACATAACCAATGTATTCCTTGAACCGAAGTTCTCGAACTTTGTTGATCAAGAGAACCGAAAGTATGGCAAGTGTCAAGTCCGCGAACTCAATCCGCGAACTGCCGAAGTTCTCAAACCCGAGAATTTCTGTTGGAGTTGACAAACTACTTGCGTGATCCAAGTCCGCGAACTGGCGAAGTTCTCAAACCCTAGAATTTATGTTGGAGTTTGTAAACTCTGTATGGTGTCTTAAGTCCGCGAACCTAGTCTGCGAACTTGAGAAGGTTATATATCTAAAGATGATCTATGAACTTAATCTTAAAAGACTAAGGAATGCTTTTGCAAACCATGGCTATTAAAGTTCATGAACCGATTCTTGTGAATCAAATCATCTTTTCTTCAATTTTGTCTTGTGTAGTTACATAAGATTTCCTTGCAATTGAACAAATCTCTTAACTAGTTCATTTGAGTCATTTGAACTAGTTATGGTGAAGAAGAACATGGTTGGTATGAAATGCTCTTATGGTTAACCTTTTTGGTTAGACCATTGTTGAACCAACAATGTACACGTTTGGGTGTGGTTAACAAACCTATAAGCATACAGTCATTTGTGTATGACAAGCTAAGTTTTTGATCTAAAGGTTGAGAAATATTAGCTTGAATCTAAATCAGGTTTTCATTTAATGGTGGATATTGCTTGCTTTGTAACTAAGGAAAAACCCTAATTTGAAAGACTATATAAGAGGACATCTAGCAACTCTGCAAAACTAATCCCCACACCTTGCGTGTGCTACTAGTTTGCGTGTTAGAGTCGGTTCTCCTTTAACCTTTGGTTTTCTTCTTCTAAAACCAGGTTAACGACTTGAAGACTTCATTGGGATTGTGAAGCCAGACCGATACTACTATTATCGTAGTTGTGTGATCTGATCTTGCATCTTCTATCGTAACAGTACAATCATATTGATTGGCTAGAGATTGTTTGATTTCTCCGATAGGCAAGATATAAAAGTAATCACAAACACCTTCGTCTCATTGTTTGTGATTCCACGACATCTTGTTTCGCTACCATACGATTAAGATTGTTGTGAGGTGATTGATTAATCTAGGTCGTTCTTTGGGAATATAAGACCGATTATCAATTGGTTCTTGTTCACCTTGATTATTATCAAAAGATGGAACAAAACTTTAGGGTTTTTCTGTGGGAGACAGATTGATCCTTTGATAGACTTGTCTGTGTGAGACAGATTTGTTTATTGTTAAAGCCTGCGATTTTGGGTCGTAGAAACTCTTAGTTGTGGGTGAGATCATCTAAGGAAATCAAGTGCGCAGTATCCTGCTGGGATCAGAGGCGTAGTGAGTACAACTGTACCTTGGATCAGTGGGATACTGATTGGGGTTCAACTATAGTCCAGTCGGAAGTTAGCTTGGAGTAGGCTAGTGTCTGTAGCGGCTTAATACAGTGTGTATTCAAACTGGACTAGGTCCCGGGGTTTTTCTGCATTTGCGGTTTCCTCGTTAACAAAATTTCTGGTGTCTGTGTTATTTCATTTTCCGCATTATATTGTTTATCTTTATAATTGAAATAATACAGGTTGTGCGTGAAGATCATCAATTGGTATACTCCAACCTTTGGTTGTTTGATTGTCATTGATTGATCCTTGGATATTGGTCTTTGGTACCGTCCAAGTTATTCCTTGTGTTTGATTAGGACTCGCTGATTTCTATTAGCTTGAGTAAATCAAAACAAGAGAGAGATATTAACTCTTTGAGATACTTTTACCTAGATTGAGTTTGACTGTCTAGTTGATTCTCTAGAAAGTATTTCGGAGTTAGTCCATACAGATTGCTAAGCGAATTTTGGGTGGTGTTGTTAGACCCCCGCTTTTTCACTTATGTAACTACACAAGACACAATTGAAGCAAAAACAATTTGATTCACTCGAATCGGTTCATGGACTATATAGCCACGGTTTGCAATTTGCATTCCTTAGTTTATATAAGAATAAGTTCACAAACATCGTTTTTAGATATAACCTACTCAAGTTTGCGAACTGGGTTCGCGGACTTAAGTGCCCGGACGGAGTTCACAAACTCCAGCAGAATTTCTCGGGTCGAGAACTTCCGCCAGTTCGCGGACTGAGTTCGCGGACTTGGCTCACGCCACCATTCCGGTTCTCTTGATTAACAAAGTTCGCAAACTTCGGTTCAAGGAATAAGGACTTATACATATATGTGTTTCCACAACAATGTTTATATCCTCCAATGGTTATATAATCTAAACTCTCATTTCAATCATTGAAACATTCTTAGAGGACGTTGATATTCTATAGTTGTTATTCACAAACTATTTTTCGTCAAAGTAAGCAATTTTCAAATTGATTGAAACTTGTCATGACTTTCGTCACTAGGTAAAGATGAACTTGGCTAAAGCGAAAGCTTACCAACACATATTTCGAGAAATAGATAGGCGAGATAAACTCGGCCCGAAATAGCAAATGTGTATAATCTAAGTCTATATAACAAAACGACTTTTGTCTCAAGATAGGAAATAAATAGACTTTTGAGTGATAGATAAGTTCAAGTCTCCACATACCTTTTAGTCGATGAAGATCCACCGGTTCCTTGAGTAGTCCTTCGTCTTGTATTATGATTGCCATGGAGTTCTTGAGCTCAACCAATGTAGTTAATATCGGATATCGGTTTATCTCGGCCAGGACCGATACACTGGTACGATTTTATATCGGGGATATTATCGTTCAAATATCGGTATAATATCGGTTCCAAATTTAGAGACTATAATTTTATAACTACCATCAATTTTATCAAAAACACAAGAGTAACTTCAATAACTTTAAAGTTCACTACCTAAAATGATAAATAATCAAGTTCAAACTAGAAACAGGAGAGCAATATCACTACCACTGGTAGTTGACTAGCACTAGCACTAGCACTACCACTGGTTACATTGCCATCAGTTTCAATTTCTTGCTCCTCAACATCTGTATCAACATCAGAGCCTTCATCTGAATTGCTTGCACGCTGATACGCTAAGTCAATGTTACCCTATGAGCTTTTCTGGTCCTCTTTACAACAAACTCCTGATTAATTTTGTTCATAATCTCAACGGTTGCTTTCGGACATGATGTAGTATTCCCTGTCTTCCCTATGAGATGCTACTTAAGGCTTGTGATTCCACCGCCACGGATTAATTTCTTATATAACAAACAAGTAATTATATTATGATTTTCTGGGTCTTGGCGTTCACCCCATTCCCATGCTGGATCTCTAGTTTGCATAGAAGAAGGCAATGAACCACATGTAGAGTTTGTGGTGTTTGCATTGTATGCACTAGAAGAATCCATAATCAAAACCTAAAACAAAAACACAAGATTTGAGTCAGTTACTATGTTATGGTTATTCACACATTTCAACTTTTTTAAAATCTAGGAATTAATGGAGATTAGAAAAAATCACTAAACAGTTGGTGAAAATGTTCCAGGTTTATTGAAGTCATTGACTTAACTTAACAAGCATTTAACTTAACAAGCCAGTTGGTGCAATTAAGTTAATAAGCATTTTCACAGGATCATACACACAGTCCCAACTTGTTTAAACAGAATTCAATTGTTGGCACAACAGTAATTATCTCAGATGACACAAAACACATAGTATTTGATATAAATCAAAAGTTTATTGACAAAAAGGAACACATTAAATTAATGTACAACTTCTTCAGTGCAAGATTTTCAATGACTAAAAATCCAGACCTCAAATAACGACAGCTTATCAAACTCAACTCTTTAAGTAAAATACAAATTGATGGAATGCAAACTAAACCCTACAACTGCCTGTATAGGAAAGGCATGTTACCCATACCAAAACAACCATTAATCACACACAAAAAATTATAATCAAAGCAAACAAAGAGAGTAATTAATTTTCAAAATATTTAAAACCCTAACCTTCTGTAAGCCAACGATCTCTGAAATTTAGATGTAATCAAAAGTTCCTTCTTTAGATTGATATTCTCACTGATGAGATTGAGAAGAAGCACATGATTGAGAAGAAGAGCTGGTGAAGAACACAATCTCTTTTCCTTTCACTTCGGTTCTCTGTTGCTTTTTTTCGGCTGAAGTGCTGAACTGAAGAACTAATTTTGGATCGAGTTTAGGGATTTATCCTTCCCTTCTTCGAAAAACCTAAAATAACCTTATTCTTTACTTAAAACTACTAGAATAACCGATACCAGATTATCGGAGAAAAAATCGTTTCGGCTAATATCGGACGATATTATCGCAAAGATATCGTATCGCCGATACATTTCTTATCATACCGCTCCAAGGTCGATATCCGATATATCCCCGATATATCGTCCGATACGGCCGATATTGACTACATTGAGCTCAACTACACTTTCTATCCTAGTCCGAGACCTTAGCTATAGTAGACTAGAAATCAAGACTTATATTTTAGATCACTAACATTGGAAAACATGCTTGATATAGCAAGGCATGCGAGTTCGACCGAGCAATGCTCTAACAGCTAGGACTCCTCGTATTTCTGACAGGACGGGTGTTGTGATAGCATATCGACCGATGACTTTGAATGTTCGGATAAGTATGAGCTTTGGCCAAGTAATGTTTTAGAAGCTAGTCTCATCTTATACTTTGTCGCATTCTGGTCATGATCCTTTAAAACATGAAAATGACAAGATGCATCTCGGCTGGAGATTTATGACCTTATGTGGCTCTATAACGCTTTTGTCTATGTCACAAATTTTTTGGAACCTTTTCAAGTTTTCACCAAGTTTATCATGTAGACGGAAATAAAAATCCAACAGTAAAATAACTAGGTCAATATGATACAGAATGATAGAGTTATAAGTAAAATAGTAAAGTGAAGTAAACTTCCCGAGTCCCTTGTGATCATGTTGAGGGCCCTTGACCTAAACGAATTTTGGAGAAAATATTCGTCAAAATCTCCAAGTTTAGATCATCATCTGGTCCTTGAGAGAGACGGGGTCAGCTGGATGGTTGCTCCTTTACTCTGTCGCGTTCTTAATGAGCTACATCTTCTCTGGTGAGGCCGATTGCGGACATACTGGATCCCGTCCGTGCTATTCCCAACTATTTTAGTATTCCTTCTATAGGGAAAATGTACTCTATGTTGATTTATTGGATCTATCCCTACTTGTAACTTTAAAGGCGTTTTCAGATAAGTTTGTGTGTCAACCTGAGATTTTTCAAGATTTTGTTGAGTCTCCGGTAGTTCTCAGGTCTTTTGCCAACGTTTTTAGGGTTGGTAGTAGGTTTTTGTGAAAATAGGTTAATGTGACGTTTTATTATGCAGGAAGAGATCCAGGTGATCTGGGACGCACTAACCTATTCACCAAGGTCAAAATCGGAAGAGAGAGAAAGTGTTGGTAGGGATAACTTTCTCGACTAAGTCTGTAATGGATTTACATAGACTGAATCTATAGAACGTTTTTGTGTCTGGGTTAGTGGAATCGGCTTCCTTTCCAATAGTTTCCATGATTGAAATATGTAACTTAGTGAACAACCTCCCACTGGGGTCGCCAAAATGTAGTTACCTAAAATCAGTGAGAGGCTAAAGTGAGATTCTAGGGTTTTGAAAGTGAGTTACGGGAGGTTGAGCACGAACAGTCTTCGCCTAAACCACGCACAGTAGCCATTCAAAGGATTCTTCAGTCACAGGGAAGGAGGCTTAGGGCCGGTCTTAGGGAGGGAAGCAGATGAAGAGAGAGATCAAAGAGCTTGTAATTGCTCTGAGAGCTTATGAGAAAGTTGATCTTCGCTTGGAGAAATAGAGGACCTATTTATAGCTGAATTCTCTAATCTCAGGTCGGTGAAGATAAGGATTGCTTGTCATGTCGTGTGGAGAAATTCTCCCGTATCTTCAGGAATAGATAGAGATAAACTAGGTTGACTTTATCTCATTATTCCACCGCCTTTACTCTCTTCTGCAGTGAGAAATGGGTCGGGTATTTCTCACACGTGTCGTAGACCGCCAGACCAAAACCCTAATTGATATCCCCCTATTTATGTGAAGCTGAGTCATCCTTTGTGATGATGTACTGAGAAAGAAAAATATTCTCTTTAGCCGAGTTGGCCAAGATCTGATTTGTGAGAATGACTAGGATGAGTCAGTGAAAAGGCATGGAATGCCTCAGAAATCGTGTGTAGAGTGTCAGAGGATCTGAGGTTGAGCTCCATCTCTCCATGGCCGGTCACATATGTCGCATGGAGACCGTATTATTGCTTGTGGGTCCCTTTGTTGAGCATGTGAAGCTCATGATAAGTTATTTACGTTTTTGGATAAAAATGTACAGTTCAGGCCCAATTTACTAGTCGTGAGTCTATTTGACACGCTGAGAAATAGGCCTGAGGCCTAGATTTGGCTTGTGCCTAAGTCTTGTAATTGCATAAGACTCTTCTGAAAAAATGGCTCAGCTCGGATGAGGCCACCTGACATTTAGCATACGCAACTGAGGCTATCTGAGATTTGGCCGACGCGCCTGGAGCTTTCTGAGATTTGGATGATGCGTCTGGAGCTGTCTAAAATTTGGATGACGCATCTGGAGCCGTCTGGGATTTTGCTGACACGTCTGGAGACACCTAAGATTTGTATGACGCGTTTGAGGCCGTCAGATATTTGGCTGACGGGTTTGAGACCGTATGATATTTAGCTGACAGGGTTGAGACCGTCAGAGATTTGGCAAACGGGATGGAGTCTGTTCAAGACTTGGAAAACATGATGAAATCTTTCCGAAGTCATCTGGGACATGTTTGGGAGAGAAAAGAAGGCTTGCACGCCTGGTAATGTCTCTGCCAGACTTCGTCTCACTTGTCTTTGACCATCGTATCTTGTAGAGATATGCTAGGAATCAATTGTGTCCGTATTTATGGGGCCGACATGACCAGTGTATCTCCAAAGGATGTTCTAGGAGTCTTTCGAAAGGGTCCAAAGGAAGAATAACCAGGGTATCTCAAGGGGATGTCCTAGGAATCATTCTGAAGCCTCGGTAAGTCGAGTCAGAGCCTAGAGTAGATATAACCAATGTATCTCGCGATGATGTACTAGGAATCAGTCATTGATCTCAAATAGGATGAGTCGTGCTTACAGTAGACATGTGTTAGAGCATAGCTCAGTTGAACCCACCAAGCGTTGGTATGTCAAGTTTGGTTGTCATATTTTAGTGAGCCAAAACTGATTTAAGAGTTGCTTGATTATGTACTAGAGTCAACTTCGTATAGGTTAGCTTGAAAGTATTAGGATATGAGACATTACAAGTATTGGGAAGACTTGAAGAAGTGAAGAAGTAAGGAGCTACAACGACAACATCATCCTTCCACTTGAGGTTAGTGATATTTTACTTGAACTGTTTCATTCTCTAACGTATCTTTCAAGTCGTGCATATTGAAAGCAAAACTGCGAAGCATGAATGATTATACTCTAGTTAGACATAGTATTAAGGAATACAATACGAGGTTTATTGCTTAACCATTAAACTTTGTAGATAAGACATCGACATAATAGTTTGAATGCTATTGTGATTATGTATGGGTATAAGGTGAAGATTTCATCCTAGGAAACAATGTTTTACATTTGTTTTAAGGAAGTAAATTCATGAACTTGTTTTGTGAATCGAAAGAGAAATCGCCAGGAATTATTGGTATTGTTATTCATTGCATATTTTTTGAACTACCAATATGTGTGATTAGTATAACCACTCATGACTTGTTTATGTTCTTGGTAAAACTATTCACAAAGGCCTGACTTTTGTATTGGTATGACTTTTATTAGTGAAACCGATCTTAAATAATCACCTGAGATGGTATGATCGACTTTGTGTTATTGGTATGACCGACTCTGGGTAAAGGGGAACCGATCCTAGTAAGAGGTGCAACCTATCACAAAGGGGAATCGATCCTTGTATGAGGTGCAACAAGATTTTAGCAGAAAGGGGAACCGATCATATGGACATGTGCAACACGTTTTCAGGAAAAAGGGAACCGATCCTATGGACATGTGCAGCAAGTACAAGTTAGATACCATATATATTTGGGGAACCGATCTTAGTACCTAGTCAACCGAATTTTGGTAACTAGCGTGACTATGCAAATTATTCACATGGAGGTAGAACCGAAACTTGTTTTGGTAGAACCGTGAAACCCATGTTTAGTGATTGAGTGTACTTGATCAATCACGTAGTTCTTGAAAGTCAGATGAACCAATTATAAACTTGTTTGGAAGTGTGGCAAATCGGTTTCAAGATTGTAAGTATGAAAGAGGACTTACAAAGTAAAGATGTCGACATACTTTGAACATGTGCAGTAACGCTTATCTTTAATTGTTCAAAGATATTCCTTAATATCTAAAGGAAGAAAATCCCGAATCGAATAAAATAAATTGAGAATCTTTTATTTAAGGTTTTTAATTTTATTTTAGGAAAATAAAAATTAGTAATGTGCATTTACTAGTTGGACATTTTTCAAGAGATTTTCGGTCATTATTTAGGACAAAGGATTTCCAGGAATTATGGAAACCAAATATGAAATATATTGCACATCTTGATAATATTTTCGGTTCTGGAGATTCCTTGGTGTCCAAACTTCCTTGGTCTATAAACATGAAAGTTTGCATTTCGAGTAAACTAATCCTCGTACAACAAGAACTATCTCAGTTGTGCTGCTACTGGTGAATCCGTCTATTCGGAGAGGAGAATAACCTAATTAGGCGAAATCTCTTACGACCGCTCAGTTTAAAGTCTTCTTTGGGATTGAGAATCTCTATTAGTACCGTTGGTGGGAAACTAGATAATTGCGGTTTATATTTTGTTTTCGATTGATTTGATTGACTAACGGTGGTTGAACTTTGATTGCACCTAGTTTGTTTATGCTTGAGAATCTTCTCTTCTGATATAAGATTCACTCAAACTAGATCGAAGTTTTGACGGGGATCTTTAGACTGTTTGTAGATCTAAAGACGTCTTGTGATAATCCATTGTTAACAGACTCCGTTCTGTGCGTGATTGATCACAAGAGATTCAAGTTGATTGTGTGAAGGTATTTATTGAAGATCTAAGAAGATTTGAAGACAAAGAAGACTTTGAAGATTTCTGATTTGGGATTCAAAATCTTTCGTGTGCACAATACTTGCTTCGTTAAAAGAGGATCCAACTATAATCGGTTTATCCTTGTGGTAGATTAGATTGATTAGTTGTGTAGATCGGAATCAATACAATTCTTTGTGATTAAAAGTATTGATTACAAAATCTTAAAAATTACTTCGGTAGTTGATAAATAAGATTGATATAATAACCTGACGAAGGAGTTTATTGAGATAAACAGAAGAGCCTTTGTCGAACTCACATCACTTGGTTGAAAAGAGTTGATACCAAACAGATTTTTTCTTCCTTTATTGTTATACGAACCAAAGGAATTGTTCTAAGTACTGACTTATTACAGGTCGGAGGCGTGGGAATACAGACGGAACTAGGTGAACTATAGGTTTAGTTGCTTGGTCTCAACTATACGAAGTTGGTTTAATTTTGTATAACGGCTTAATCCTGAGAGTATTCAACTCTGGACAAGGTCCCGGGGTTTTTCTGCATTTGCGGTTTCCTCGTTAACAAAATCTTGTTGTGTCATTTACTTTTAGTTGTCATACATATCATTTTTGCAATTCTATTTTTTGGCAGTTCCAAATTGTTAAAGCATTATATTTGCACGGCAAGTGCATCGCAGTTGTGGTTTCACTAGAATGACATGTGCATTATATTTGATTTAGCAATTAGATGGCATGGAGCCAATTGTATAACCTGATTTCTCTTGGAATGGCACATTTTCTACTTGCCCCAAATTCGTAGTAGATTAACATTTAGGCCTTCCATTATAGTTTTCTTCGGAAATACTCTTAGTGTTAAGTTTCAATGCTTCGGTGGAATTTTGTTAATGATCAGCACCTCATTGAATTCTCGCCCTAATGAATTTCTGACAAATTGTACAACGCAGTAAATTGTGGATGTTTGAATTTGGTTCCTTACTGTGTGATGTATGTTCAATTTAATTCCTTTACTGTATCTTTACATTTTGGTATTTATAATATTGGAAGTTATAGAAACAAAATACTATAAGAGGAGGGTGAGGTTTGCTAAAATCTTTTGTGGACTTTGTTTTGCTTAATTCATTCTAAACATGTTCTTTAACGAATGCAGGAATTGGATGAACTGAAACATTGAAAAAGATGCAAGTTTCTCATCAAAGATGTCATTTCCCACAAGGAAACTGCTAACATTCATGGAACCTAGATTAGATGGGGAAAGAAGGCAACATCAACAATGTTGGTATAATGCAAATATTGTTGCTTATTGAACTACGTGTATTCAAGCTTCTGCCAGCATATATAGTTGATGTAAACCCAGATGAGGCAGATGTAGATGGCAGAACAATGTGGGTGTTTTCACGATATACACAACCCAATCCAATACTAGACCGGGGTTTCTTCTTGACAATATGTTGATATTGAATTTCATTCATGGCGGTACCTTATAAGCAAAGTGATATTTGGTATTTGTATTTTTCTCATGTCTGCCGCAATATCTGTAAAAGATGCAGGCAAAAACACTTCTGTTGCTTCTTTATTTTATTTTTGTAAATGAATATTTTTTATTTCGGGATGGAGCGGCAAGCGCATCGCGCGTGCGTTTTATGCTAGTTGAGATAAACAGAAGAGCCTTTGTCGAACTCACATCACTTGGTTGAAAAGAGTTGATACCAAATAGATTTGTTGTTCCTTTATTGTTTGGAATACGAACCAAAGGAATTGTTCCAAGTACGTGACTTATTACAGGTCGGAGGCGTGGAATACAGACGGAACTAGGTGAACTATAGGTTTAGTTGCTTGGTCTCAACTATACGAAGTTGGTTTTTTTTTTTTGTATAACGGCTTAATCCTGAGAGTATTCAATTCTGGACAAGGTCCCATGGTTTTTCTGCATTTGCAGTTTTCTCGTTAACAAAATCTTGATGTGTCATTTACTTTTATTTTCCGCAATTATAATTGTAGTTATTATAATTTAAAGTAAACTACACAAACGTTAATTCCTATTTACTTGATAAGAAATCCTATTGTGTTTGGTTATTAAGTCCGAACCTTTTATCAACTAAACATACTTCGTTCTTGTATTGTCTCGATCTCGTATCCATAGACGATCACAAGAAGTGTGAACTGATTTTTTGTATTGTCTCGACTCAGTCCATAGACAATCACTTTCGGAGAAAGGACTTATAGGTGGACAAGTTTTAGATTGAGGTATCTTTGGTTACCTTCGTCTTTTCAATTGGTATCAGAGCAGGCAAACACGAAAAGATCTAACAATCTGTGTTTGGTGCGATCCAACCTATAAGAAAATGAATCTTTTGAATGATTCAGTTAACGTAATGCCAAGATTAGATGACTCAAAACTGTTTGAAGAAATGTCAAACACTAAAATTGGTGAGTCACTTCGATCCAAAGAATTTTGGACATTAGACGAATGTCGCTTATATCTTAATCTCACTGAAGATGCTTCTAGCAAAATTGACAAAAAATTATCTGAATTTGCGGAAATGGAAAAGAAACTCTCTGACTTAAAAAATGAGATTAAGATATATGAACAAAAGGAAGATGAGTCACTATCTAAAACACTCAAGATCCTAGCAGAGTTCAAAATGAGGTTGATAAGTTCCTCAAAGAACTGGACAAATCAAAGAAAACTAATAATTCTAAAGGAAATCAACTCATTCATGAGTATTTAATGAATTATACCTCAGAATAATCTGATATTCTTCAAGAAGACTCTCTCTATAACTCTTCAGAAGAATTTTCTCTTGAAGATTATAATGACTCAGATATAGATTGTGAGCCAATGATAGGCACATTTTTGTGTCTTATATAATCTCAATTGTATATATTATTAGTGCTCGATTTTATATTTATTATGACTTTTTATGTCCCTGTAGGTATTTTTGGAGAAATAAGCTTTTGCGGCGAAATTGGCTAAAAAAGTGGTTTTTGCCCTCGTGGGAGAAAATTAATATTCGGACTCTCAGTTTGGATAAGGGGCACTTCAATTACTAAGGGACACTCTACTGATAAGGGGTACCCTCTTTAATATTTGTTGCCGCATGCTATTTACACCCCATCACAGGATAAGGGGCACTCCATCTTCACAGTTTAAAAACAGAAAAAATGGCGGGAAAGTCACGTTTAAAAGCTGCTCACCTGCGAACTTATGGATTGGATTTTGGACGTGATTTTGATAGATTCAATTACTAAATTTGATTGGTCTAGACTTGTATGAGATGAACAGAGTGAGCATGGGTTTTGAAGCAACGAAATTGGGCTGGATCATCTATATGAAGTTACACAGGGAGAAGAATAATTGTCACCTGCGAACTTTTCTGCTTTGATTCTGCACGAGATTTTCTTGTAGTTTTTCACGGGTATGGATTGGGTTTGGCCTGTTAACATACAACAGGATTTGTGGTTGCTTCGAAATCGAGAAAAGGAAGGTTCCCACATGGTTATCTTAAAACAGGGAACTAAGTTATTATCGGGTTTGTTTGGGATTGTCTATGGAAAGTACGTGTGTAGAAAGGAAATATATCTGTTCGGGATTTGGTTTTATCAAGTTAGGGAAGTTTTGGAAGTTTGAAACAACTCAGTCGACGCGTGAATAAGGTAGCAGTGAGATTTTCCCGTGACTTGGCTTGGAAGGAAAGAAGAGATTTCGAAGAGATTTGGGAGAGATTAAACCAACCTATGGTGTATAAATAGATTTCTGGGAGGTCGAACAGTTGGGGGGTAGTTTAGAGAACCACATGAGACAAAAATCAGAGTTACAGACATTCGTTTATGCTGGTGTAGAAGGAAGAATACGAAGAACATCAACCCACAGAAACTGTCGCAGAAAACTATCGTTGTTCTACAACACTTCCCTTCTATCGTTCTTGTAACAGTCTGCAACAATTATTACAGTTAGTATTTCTCTGTAACACTGCTTTCTATGACAGTGTGTTTTGTAACAATTACAACTGTTACAAACACGCTGCTTCATACCTTCTCTTCTATTTAATCAACTTTTGAGCAACAAACATGTATCTTGAGCAAGTGATTAACATGAGGAGCTAAACCCCTTAGCTGAGGCAACGGAGGAAGCCATTGTTCCATGAAAAGTGGTATATTTCTATTTTAATTAATTCTTGCAGTTTCTTTTATGATTATTTGCATGGAACTAATATTGGAAAATTGATTTTTATTGAATGATTGTGATACGTTTTGATGGAGCATGCTTAGTTTAAGACTTTTGATGTTTCATGCTTGATGTATACAATTGTTACTTCAAAAATCTACAAGAGGCAATAAATTAGAATCACTTTAAACGTTAAGAATTGCATGAATATTGATTAGATTAAATCCCTTAATTGGTTAATGGTGGAATCCTGAGTCTCAGTGCTTTTTATAGTCTTGATAACAACTTCTTGAGTTTTCTATTGAGTTTGAATCTAAAATCGAATCTTCACAAGTCTGAGTGAACGACAACTTTATTACCACTTTTACAACAACATAAAAACTACATCAATTTTTGGCGCCGCCGACGCGGACTTGTATTTAGATTTGTTTTAGGTTTCTTTTTATTTTTATTATTTTTTGTTCTTTTTTACGCGTTTTGGTATTTCTCTATTCTTTTCAGATTTGGAGCGAAGCTACAAGGGAAGAAAAAGTGTTATAAAAGGAAAGCATCGCCAAAGAAGGAAAGAAAAGAGGAATCCGAAAGGAGTGAAGAAGAAGATTTTGTATATAGTTATTTTGTTTTATTTTTAGAAACTGTAAATAAGGTGTTATTTTTGTAATTTTTCTTTTCCTTTTTGGACATTTTTATTTTTGGACTTTTTGGACATTCTTGGACATTATTTTTAAACCCTAAGGAAGGGTCAAAATTAAATATCAACTGTTTGCAGGGAAGGACGACAATTACGATACTGTCTCGGCCCCTCGGGTTCGTACACTGACATCGGAGTCGGTGGCCTAAGTCGACTTCAACGGTTCATCTCCCGTCTGGTACGGGAGGTAAGACTCTATCCACCCACGAATCCCCTATCAGTGGGTTTTATTTTGTGTGACAACTCACACACCTGCAATAGAATGTCGAACTGGTATTACAATAGCCAATACAACGAATATCAAACTGAGTTTCAAAATGGACGTTACTACTTTGACCATAGTGTGAATAATGGTTGGGAACATCAGCCTTTTGAAGGTTATGGTCCATACCATGGTGAGCCCAATTACTATCCACACGCCAACCGGTCATACGAGCAAAATTCCTCTCTACAAGAGTCAACACGTAAGTTAGCTGAGTCGACACGTAAGTTAGCAGAAATGAATAACTTAGTTATGAACGAAAGCAATGCAACGAGTTAACTTTCTTTCCTAGATTCAATCAGGAAGTCATGTGAGTCGACTCAAAATATTTTGTTAGGGGCCCTGAACATAACTGCTCTTAATTTCCAATATAGTGTTTCCAATAGTACCTTTGAAAATGAAGATAGTTATTCACATAATCAAGATGACGAGGATAAAATTGGTATCAGTACTTGTTTAGATGAGGTTCAACCATTTTCATGTTATTATAATGATGATTATGATGAGGATAGTGTTGATGAAGAATTTGAAATAAGTAGGCATAGTGATCAGGAATTTGTTACTCCAATTGAGCTTAATAATGATAATGTTTCTAGTTCAAATCCAAATAATTTTAATAATTATTCACCTATTCAAAAGGACGAGGATTTGACTAGAGATACTCCCGTTTTAGACGATGTATTATTTCCTTTTGATTACGAAGCTAATAATGGTTTAGAGGAACGAGTTTTTCCTGAGAATACTGTTTTAGAGTCTAGCGATTTAGAAACATTAGTCTTAGACAAAGAAACTGAACTCGTAGAGATGAGTGAGGATGAACCTGACTTAGAAGAATCAATTGACCATTTTCAGGAATCTAATGACCTTGAAATTAGGGAAGTTGTGACTAGTCTTTCTAGAGACACTGAAAACTCTAAGTTTGGGGGTGATTATCATTCTCCATGTGCTTTAACTATTAGAAAGGTCCCTCACTTGGGACTTGACATATGTGCCTCAACCATTTTACAAGATTATCTTCATACACGTTTTCCTGAACCTAGTGATGTCCATAAGGAAGTTCATTTGTTAGAAACCCATCCTCTGGTTGACGTGGTTTACCTAGGCTATGATATCCAGATTGACTTTGTTTTCCCACCAAATATTTTTCAACCGATTGTGGGAATGTGTAAGTTTCAGATGTGTCAGTTATTAAGTTTTGAGACTAAACCTAATTACTTTAGGAGATTAGGGTCGACACATTTGTTTAAGGAAGACCACCACTCTTATTGTGGTCAGCTGTGTGAGTCAAAACTGATTGATTTTAAGGATCCACAATTATTCAGGTTATTATTATGTGCTTCTAAGTTTTTACTTGAGTTTTTCCAGAATCTAATACCTGAACCGGACCTTAGCTTTGAGGAATTACAGTGCATGAAAATATTTTATCTAGACCCTTTCATAGAGCCTGAACCTGAACCACAGCTAGATGTAGTTGTCTTAAATAGGAAACTAGACAAGGGTGCGCTTTATTTGTTAATTTTCTTGGCATGTTGCAGACTCCTTTTACTTGTGATAGCTCCATTTGGTTTTGATGACCCACGGATATTTCGGCTATTACTTTATGATACGAGGTGATTAATCCTTTCTTATGTCTGGCTGAAGACGTTAAACTTAGCACTTCTTGGGAGGTAACCCAATCTCATGCAACACGGTAATATATTTCCTTATCTCTTTTGCTTCAAATGGTAACAGTTTCTCCTTGTTCATGCTTTTAATTTTATCTTTAGAACATTGAGGACAATGTTAGATTTAAGTTTGGGGGTATGGGAGAAACTTTTTAGTTGCAATAAATAAACTCCGGAGCCTAGAAATTTATGCCTATTAAGGATGGCACTAACCAATCTAAGTGGATGGAAGCATTTTGATTGTAGGAGTTGAGGAACCAATCTGATTAGATGGCAACATCTAAAGAGTCTATTCATAAAAGCACAGATCTCAGGTGTTAGAAATAACATGGTAGTTTCGCCATATCTCGTTGAGTCCTTTTCACTTTCACTTTTGTTTTTATTTTTCTTTTTAAATATGTTTCTAAGTGATTTGGTGGGGCTCACGATTCAAGTTGTTACCAATGCTAGGGTGAATTAGAGTGATTGAGATACCATGAAAAAAAAAATTGAGACCAGACCATTTGACCAAAAGGAATAAATTCAATAAAGTCGACCACTGGTACCCTTGTATATGCCAGTTGTGTTGACCTAGAGTTAGGTTATCGACCACTGGTTCCCTTGTATATGTCAGTGTGTTGATATTAGTCAGACTAGTACCTCAATCCATTAGGATAGGTTCATTTTGGCGGAGGCATTCAGACAGATATGGGAAACGCCGTTCACTTAGTAAATATCAAAACCATCTATGTTGTTTATATCCATCTTCTTGATCTATCCATGTGATTAGTTTTGACTCCGGATATTTATGTCCATAGTGCGACTATCAGAGTAGAGCTCTGTCACTTATATATGAATTTTAGTATGCTTGAGTGCAAACTCGTGTACAACAATTGGAATTTCGCATCAGGGTACTTCCTCTTATAGTCAATAAGTATGCCAACCAAGGAGATTCTTTAGTGCATTCCAAGGTTCTGCGTAGATAGTTAGGGTATGGAGTAAAGGTTTTGTGGGTATATCTCTTGTAAGCCCTCCCGAGACTATAACTAGGCCACTAGGGCCACCTAGGGGTTTAAAGGATTATTGCATACGCTAAATGCAATCGACGATGCCTGCGACAGTGAGTTAGGATTTTATTTTCTATTTGATATGCTCGAGGACTAGCAAATAATAAGTTTGGGGGTATTTGATATGCACATTTTTGTGTCTTATATAATCTCAATTGTATATATTATTAGTGGTCGATTTTATATTTATTATGAATTTTTATGTCCCTGTAGGTATTTTTGGAGAAATAAGCTTTTGCGGCGAAATTGACTAAAAAAGTGGTTTTTGCGCTCGTGGGAGAAAATAACTATTCGGACTCTCAGTTTGGATAAAGGGCACTTCAATTACTAAGGGGCACTCTACTGATAAGGGGTACCCTCTTTACTATTTGTTTCCACATGCTATTTACACCCCATCATAGGATAAGGGGCACTCCATCTTCACGGTTTAAAAACAGAAAAAATGGCGGGAAAGTCACGTTTAAAAGCTGCTCACCTGCGAACTTCTGGATTGGATTTTGGACGTGATTTTGATAGATTCAATTACTAAATTTGATTGGTCTAGACTTGTATGAGATGAACAGAGTGAGCATGGGTTTTGAAGCAACGAAATTGGGCTGGATCATCTATATGAAGTTACACAGGGAGAAGAATAATTGTCACCTGCGAACTTTTCTGCTTTGATTCTGCACGAGATTTTCTTGTAGTTTTTCACGGGTATGGATTGGGTTTGGCATGTTAAAATACAACAGGATTTGTGGTTGCTTCGAAATCGAGAAAAGGAAGGTTCCCACATGGTTATCTTAAAACAGGGAACTAAGTTATTACCGGGTTTGTTTGGGATTGTCTATGGAAAGTACGTGTGTAGAAAGGAAATATATCTGTTCGGGATTTGGTTTTATCAAGTTAGGGAAGTTTTGGAAGTCTGAAACAACTCAGTCGACGCGTGAATAAGGTAGCAGTGAGATTTTCCCGTGACTTGGCTTGGAAGGAAAGAAGAGATTTCGAAGAGATTTGGGAGAGATTAAACCGGCCTGTGGTGTATAAATAGATTGCTGGGAGGTCGAAAAGTTGGGGGGTAGTTTAGAGAACCACATGAGACAAAAATCAGAGTTACAGACATTCGTTTCTGCTGGTGTAGAAGGAAGAATACGAAGAACATCAACCCACAGAAACTGTCGCAGAAAACTATCGTTGTTCTACAACACTTCCCTTCTATCGTTCCTGTAACAGTCTGCAACAATTATTACTGTTAGTATTTCTCTGTAACACTGCTTTCTATGACAGTGCATTTTGTAACAATTACAACTGTTATAAACACGCTGCTTCATACCTTCTCTTCTATTTAATCAACTTTTGAGCAACAAACATGTATCTTGAGCAAGTGATTAACATGAGGAGCTAAACCCCTTAGCTGAGGCAACGGAGGAAGCCATTGTTCCATGAAAAGTGGTATATTTTTATTTTAATTAATTCTTGCAGTTTTTTTTATGATTATTTGCATGGAACTAATATTGGAAAATTGATTTTTATTGAATGATTGTGATCCGTTTTGATGGAGCATGCTTAGTTTAGGACTTTTGATGTTTCATGCTTGATGTATACAATTGTTACTTCAAAAATCTACAAGAGGCAATAAATTAGAATCACTTTAAACGTAAAGAATTGCATGAATATTGATTAGATTAAATCGCTTAATTGGTTAATGGTGGAATCCTGAGTCTCAGTGATTTTTATAATCTTGATAACAACTTCTTGAGTTTTCTATTGAGTTTGAATCTAAAATCGAATCTTCACAAGTCTGAGTGACCGACAACTTTACTACCACTTTTACAACAACATAAAAACTACATCAGCCTACTAAAACCAGTCTTGACTTGTCCAGTGAACTTTCATTGACTAACAATTTCATGTCAACACCTAGTATGTCCAAGTTTTCAAAACCTGGACAATTCAATATTGGTTAAGGAACCGATTATTGGTTATCCCTTATCATGTTTCAGTATTTGGTATTTGGAGGTATTCGGATCCGGAACCACATCCGAATACAAGATAGAGTTGGTGATAAAAACAAAGAAAGATGGGAATATCTCTTTCTCTACCTTCTTAGGGTTCATATAAACTCCAACAATTCACGAAGGTTTGAAGTTTCTCACTTTGTGATTCTTGCATGTTCGATTTAAGAGGAGAAACTTGTATCAATCAATTCTAGGTTTCAAAAAGAACAAAGGGTTGCACTTATTTCATTCCTATTCGTCTCAAGCAAGGAGATACGTCGCTCAACAAGCTCTACCGATTGTAAGTGGTTTCTCACTTCTCTTGTTAATTCAATGGATAATCGAACTAGGGGTAGTAGAAACTTTGTTAGAGGAGAAGGTTCAAATAGGAATTCAATGCTTTACTCTACCATGGATATAAATTATGGAAACATGCCTAGTCTCACTTATGATGTTGCTTCTCAAAATTATTTTGTGGATGATGAATGTTTTAAGAAATTTAATTCAATCAAGGAACCCATCATGGAAATGATATTTGTCAAAATTTTGGTTACGAAGTATATGAACTTTGTTAAGCATCGTGAATGGGGTATCATTCATGAAAGCTCTTTCAAGGCTACTCCGGACCTTGTGAAGATGTTTTATGCCAATATGCATGAAATGAACTTTGAAGGATGTACTTTTCGTACTATGATTGGTACAAGGTCATTTGAAGTTAACAAACAAGTAATTTCGTAATTGATTCTCTATCCCTACATAAATACATTCTTGCCATGTTCGGATGAAAGATACTGAGTTGACAACAATACCATCTCGTCATTAATTGGTGGAGCATGGTCAGGTTACTCTTTACTTATTCACAATGTTGAATTTCATCTCAAAGTCTTTGGAAAACTAGCTTGTGCTAACCTGTGTCCTAGCAATATGCATAAGACAAAATGGACTAGAGATGTTGTTGAGAGGAGTCAAAATTTTTGATTTCTGTGGCTTAATGATCAGACAAATGATCATAATCCGAAGAGGTAAAAGAAGAACTCCTGGTTTGGCTTGTTTGATTACAAGAATATGCAGCTCTTTTGGAATTGTCTGGCCAAATGCAAGGGAAAAGATTCCAAAGAAATTATAAGAAGGAATTCTCAACAAAATGAGAGGACAAGTCTTCAATGCTCCTCCTCCTATAAGAGTTGAAGGGGATCCACAAACTCTTAAGATAAGTCTACAGAGGAAGAATGATTGCATAGTAGAACTAATTGATCATTCTACAAACATCAATCCAGATCTTACTGAAGCCTTGAGTGGCATCTCAGACAAGTATCAAGATACTTCTTCGGAAGAGGATACTGACTTGGATATATCGGATTAGGTCCTACAACTATTATTGTATAATATTATGTATATTACTGTGAGTTTGTCTGGTAAACAATCTTTTAAATATAGTATGCCTAGTAAGAACCTCTGTGTAATAGTAAGATGCTTTAAGGTTTTAATGCAGTTTATGTACCTCTTTTGGTTTAAATTATCTTTGAAAATTACTGCTATGTATGTTTATGGTATGTTTGATTTCGGTTTTCTAACCTTGATATTCGATCTCATAATGTTGTGAACCCTTATGGTTTGGGTGACTTTTTGATTTAGCAGGATTAAGTTCTAGCCCATGTTGGTAGGATTTATCAAAGGATCATGAGGGGTTCTGATTGAAACAATATGTGAAAAAGTCACAATATGTTGAATCATTTGGTTTAGCATAAAAGCATATGTGTTTCGGGGTTTTCAACTTTTGCTTGTAATAGTAAAAAACCGGCTTTCAACCTTTCTCTGGTAATGGTTGGTTGTTGTTATTCTTTTGTTATGCATAAGGATGGAAACATAATGATATTTCGATATCAATTATCCCTGGAAGAAGATGCAAATATATTGGATAAGTGGATGCGAAATTTGAGGTAACAATCTTGTTAGTTAATTGTTTTCCTGTTTAAGAAAAGCCTGATTTTATTTCATATATTTATTGCTTTTTCTTAACAAAATTTCGGTACAATTGATGTTTTATTCCATTATTTTTGTATGGATGTGTGTGTGATTCATTTGGTTCCGGTTAAGAAAAACTATTGTTATCTTGCTTTATTGTGTGGTATCAATCGTTTAGTCTTACAAAATTTCGGTGCAATTGCGGTGCTTTAATCTCTATGTTGTTTCAATTGCTTCCGGTTGAGGTGAATAATTATGCAAGTTGATTTATTTGGTTTGTATGAATTGTTTATGGCTTAACAAAAGAAAATGCTTACGGGATGAATTATTTAGTCCAATTCGATTTCGGATAAGATAAACTAAGTTAATTTTGATCTTAGTTAGACTTATCAAAGAGGAGGTTTTAGTTATTCAAGTCTAATCGAATGCCTTAACAAGAAATGCTAGTTAACTGACCTAGTACTTGTCTTGTATAAAATTTAAAGGTCTAAGTTATATGGATAATTAGAACTTGATAAGAAAAATAGAGTTATATTTATTTTGGTCTTATCGAACAAGCGATTGTATTTGTACAATCGGTTTAGGAAAGGAACTAAGGTGCTTAGTCGATTTTTGGTTTGCTAAAATATTAGGGAAAATTGCTTCGGGAAATTGTTTTCTTGGTAACATATCAAAATAAAATTACTTTGTAGTTTCAGTTTGATATTGGTTATCAAAAATGGTGTGTGGAACCCTCGTGCTCAACTGTATAGGTTGCAAGTCTATTAAGATTTGTAAGATCCTTTCGGTTTATTTTTTCGTTTCTTTGTCATTTTGTGACAAAAAGGGGGAGAAATATATGGAGTAAACAAGTGATACTGGTATTGATTTATATTGATTGGTATCACTAAGGGAAAGGGCATTGGTGCGTAAACGTTTATCTAACGAAAGAGTAAAAGCATAGACTAAGGGGGAGTATCATATCATATGATACTTGCTGTTATATGGAATACAAAGGGAATAACAAAGACGTGAGGATTGATAAAATCTACCTATCTTACCTTTAGGGGGAGTATTAGATTTGTTATTATAATTTCAACAACGGCATTTATGGATTGAATGTATACATGTTATTGTGCTGTTGAATTCGGGAATCAAGCGTATGTGTAATGAATTCTTGTAATTTGTTTATCCATATGATGTAAGAGTTTTGTCACTAAAATTGACAAAGGGGGAGATTGTTAGAGCATAGCTCGGTTGAACCCACCAAGCGTTGGTATGTCAAGTTTGGTTGTCATATATATATTTTAGTGAGCCAAAACTCATTTTAAGAGTCGCTTGATTATGTACTAGAGTCAACTTAGTATAGGTTAGCCTGAAAGTATTAGGATATGAGACGTTGCAAGTATTGCGAAGACTTGAAGAAGTGAAGAAGTAAGGAGATACAACGAAAAAATCATCCTTCCACTTGAGATTAATGATATTTGACTTGAACTGTTTCATTCCTTAATGTATCTTTCAAGTCGTGCATATTGAAAACAAAACTGCGAAGCATGAATGATTATACTCTAGTTAGACATAGTATTAAGGAATACAAAACGAGGTTTATTACTTAACCATTGAACTTTGTAGATAAGACATCGACGTAATCATTTGAATGCTATTGTGATTATGTATGGGTATAAGGTGAAGATTTCATCCTAGGAAACAATGTTTTACATTTGTTTTAAGGAAGTAAATTCATGAACTTGTTTTGTGAATCGAAAGAGAAATCGCCAGGCATTATTGGTATTGTTATTCATTGCATATCTTTTGAACTACCAATATGTGTGATCAGTATAACCGCTCATGACTTGTTTATGTTCTTGGTAAAACTGTTAACAAATGCCTGACTTTTGTATTGGTATGACTTTTATTAGTGAAACCAATCGTAAGTAATCACCTGAGATGGTATGATCGATTTAGTGTTATTGCTATGACCGACTCTGGGTAAAGGGGAACCGATCCTAGTAAGAGGTGCAACTTATCACAAAGGGGAATTGATCCTTGTATGAGGTGCATCAAGTTTTTAGTAGAAATGGGAACCGATCCTATGGACATGTGCAACACGTTTTTAAGCAAAGGGGACCGATCCTATGGACATGTGCAACAAGTACAAGTTAGATACCATATATATGTGGGGAACCGATCCTAGTACCTAGTCAACCGTATTTTGGTAACTAGCGTGACTATGCAAATTATTCACATGGAGGTAGAACCGAAACTTGTTTTGGTAGAACCGTGAAACCCATGTTTAGTGATTGAGTGTACTTGATCAATCACGTAGTTCTTGAAAGTCAGATGAACCAATTATAAATTTGTTTGGAAGTGTGGCAAATCGGTTTCAAGATTGTAAGTATGAAAGAGGACTTACAAAGTAAAGATGTCGACATACTTTGAACATGTGCAGTAACGCTTATCTTTAATTGTTCAAAGTTATTACTTAATAGCTAAAAGAAGAAAATCTCGGATCGAATAAAATAATTTGAGAATCTTTTATTTAAGGTTTTTAATTTTATTTTTGGAAAATGAAAATTAGTAATGTGCATTTGCTAGTTGGAGATTTTCTAAGAGATTTTCGGTCATTATTTGGACAAAGCATTTCCAGGAATTATGGAAACCGAATCTGGAATATATTGCATATCTTGAGAATATTTTCGGTTTTGGAAAATCCTTGGTGTCCAAACTTCCTTGGTCTATAAATATCAAAGTTTGCATTTCGACCAAACTAATCCTCAGAGACAGCAAAACTATCTCAGTTGTGCTGCTACTGGTGAAGCCGCCTATTTTGAGAGGAGAGTAACCTAATTAGGCGAAATATTTTACGGCTGCTCAGTTTAAATACTTCTTTGGGATTGAGAAGCTCTATTAGTACCGTTTGTGGGAAACTAGATAATTGCGGTTTATCTTTTGTTTTCGATTGATTTGATTGAATAACGGTGGTTGAAATTTGATTGCACCTAGTTTGTTTATGCTTGAGAATATTTTCTTCTTATATAAGATTTACTCAAACTAGATCGAAGTTTCGACGGGGATCTTTAGACTGTTTGTAGATCTAAAGACGTCTTTTGATAATCCATTGTTAACAGACTCCGTTCTGTGCGTGATTGATCACAAGAGATTCAAGTTGATTGTGTGCAGGTGTTTATTGAAGATCTAAGAAGATTTGAAGACAAAGAAGACTTTGAAGATTTCTGATTTGGGTTCATAATCTTTGGTGTGCACAATACTTGTTTCGCTAAAAGAGGATTCAACTATAATCGGTTTATCCTTGTGATAGATTAGATTGATTAGTTGTGTAGATCGGCATCAATACGATTCTTTGTGATTAAAAGTATTAATTGCAAAATCTTAACAATTACTTTGGTAGTTGATAATAAGATAGATCTAAGAACCTGACAAAGGAGTTTATTGAGATAAACAGAAGAGCCTTTTTTCGAACTCACATCACTTGGTTGAAAAGAGTTGATATCAAAAAGATTTGTTGTCCTTTACTGTTTGGAATACGAACCAAAAGAATTGTTCCAAGTACATGACTTATTACAGGTCGGAGGTGTGGGAATACAAACAGAACTAGGTGAACTATAGGTTTAGTTGCTTGGTCTCAACTATACGAAGTTGGTTTGATTTTGTATAGCGTCTTAATCCTGAGAGTATTCAATTCTGGACAAGGTCCCGGGGTTTTTATGCATTTGCGGTTTCCTCGTTAACAAAATCTTGCTGTGTTATTTACTTTTATTTTCCACAATTATAATTGTTGTTATTATAATTTAAAGTAAATTACACAAACGTTAATTCATATTTACTTGATAAGTAATCCTATAGTGTTTGGTTAAGTCCGAACCTTTTATCAAGTAAACATACTTCGTTGTTGTATTGTCTCGATCTGTATCCATAGACGATCACGCGAAGTGTGAACCGATTTGTTGTATTGTCTCGACTCATTCCATAGACAATCACTTTCGGAAAAAGGACTTATATGTGAATTTTTTTTAGTTTGAGGTATGTTTGGGTACCCTCGTCTTTTCAAACTAGTTTTCTTTCACCTCTATCAATCCTGATCTGTGCTACATTAATCAGTCTACAGATGTAAGCGAATGCACCAATTCCTCCATATCCATCATATTATTTTGCTGAAAAGATGTTGACAGACTACGGAAAAGAATGTCTAGGCCTATATGAGAGGAGGATTGCAATCTATCGGGCAGTGACGAATAAAAAATGGGGAAAAGTGAATCAGAAGAATTTAATTTGAAATGGTTCAAATTCCCGAGAAGCCAAATAAATTCATAACAGAAGTTCCTCTAACCTAGGTGCTTAGTATAACATATACGAATTATAAAAAGTAGTAATGTAAGTACACCACCACAAGTCAGAATTCGGGATACTCAAATTCCCTTACCGACCAACAAACGATCTCACATATATAATCATGACGATGATAATGATATCATAGTAACAAATATTATAATTCATAATTTTAGCTTTATCAAATACAAAATACACAGACTTAACAATCAAATACATGAGCAGAAATCCCTAACTAATACTTGATTTACACAAATTATCAAAGAAAAACAAAATCATAGGATATAGTCAAACACATGCAAACAGATTTGATCTGAAAGAAATTTCAGAGAAATTACCAGACTGAACATAAATCTATGACACATTTTATCAAACACATGTCGTGTGTATGAACAAAGATTCACATACTTTCCTCACGAATCAGACTAAATTCAGAAATGGAGTTGGTTTTGTTACCTCGTAAATTAGATCAGAGTTATAGTAAAACAACTATTTGGTTGCAACATTTTCTAAAGTACAGATAGGAAGAGTTAGAACATGAGATGATTGAGAAGAATTTAAGGAACAAGATCCAAAGAATACCTGTGTTAGTGTGTTTTTCTTCTTCTTTGGGCGTAACGATTTTTTGGTCGTCAGAGGGTAATCTGGTAATAAGAAATAATCTGTAAAAGTCAATATGAGTAAAATTTTCCCCCATAAAACATCTAAATAATTGTATCTTTCCAATTAAAATGCTTTCTCCCTAAACAAATTATCTTTCCCTATAACAAAAATCCATCCCAAAATGGGACGATCTTACCGTACTGATCCGACAACAATCGAATCACAACTGCTATTTCTTCACCCTTATGAATAATCAATCCATCAAATATTCAACCCATACCAAAATTCAATTTTTTTTCGATTTTTTTCACTATAAATCTTTCTCTTGAAATGTATTAGAACTTATAAGGCTATTTCTCTTTTCTGTGAATCCAAACTAGGGGCTGCTGTAAATAAGATATGTGGTAATTCAAAAAAAAAATGGAAAATGGAAAAAAGGAAAGAGTTGTGCAAGTTTTAGAAGTTAATCCAGGAAAATGTCATACTAAAAGGCAACGAAAAGCTCCAGTTTTGAAAGTTAACAACCGAAGTTTCAAAAACAAAGGCGAAACAGTTCACGAGCGCGTTGAATGGAAGAGACGTCAAATGAAGAAAACCAGGAGCAAAAGATTGTACTAGATTTTTATTGATGTTAATATTCAAGTTTTTATTATTGTCTAAGTTTATATCTTGTAAAAGAAGTGCAGTAATATTAATCAACGAAAAATATTTAGACTTTAAATTAGACTCATATTTTATATTAAGCGACACTTATTACATTTAGACTTGCATAAAATAATTTGATTTCATAACGATAACAATAACATCGAACTATATTAAATCCAAAGACATAAACCTTATAAAAAGTTCATAGCATTCAAAATACTTAAACTCTTTTCCATTTTATTCAATAAACTGAGCTTGAGCCATGATTTTCTGAAAAACAGATAAACAACAAGTTAATATAATTTTAATTAAACTATGATGCAGTTGCTCAATGAGGACAAAGGTATTAAAATACTCACCAGTTCTTCGTTGGAAAATCCAGAATTATCACGGTGAACCATCCACAAAACTTCTATATAGCGTCTGGCATCCTTATTGATGAATGAAAATATAGTCTAAGGCTCTTGTTGTTTCTTAATGTTTATTCCGCAACGCTTCAAACCTTTGATACACCATTTCCTATTGATAGTCACTGGTTTAATTTCTCGTTACAATATGTAGCCATAACCAACGTCGAATAAGAGTAACATCGTATTGTTGAAAATGGTTGTATTTATAAGGAGTGGAATTAGAGCCGTTGGATAAGAGTAGCAGTTGCGGGCTCAATCAAGACCGACCGTCTCTATGTGAGCCGAGTGTTGTCTTTGTGTAAGCTGAGTCTCGGCGCTGTTAAGGCCAAACGACCTTAGTTGATGTGCTCGGCTCTAGTTGAGACTTGAATTTGAGGGTTTTCCATTCATTTTAATTGTTTGCCAGTCCCACTATATATGGACTTATAATGGGCAAATTTGCTTGTTTGTCAGTCTCATTGGACTTGCTCTTATACATATAATTTGAGGACGACTTCAAGGCATGTGATTTGAAAATTAAGGCAAAAACTTGAATTCTAGAGTTCATGTCCCCGATCAAGAGGAATTAAGGGTTTCAAATGACTTTTAGTGTTCCTCAGCACTCACGCCTGGGTGGGTGACAAGTATCTTCCAATAAATGACTTTTATTGTCCCCGTGTGATTTTAGTGTTCCTCAGCACTCACGCCTGGGTGGGTGACGAGTATCTTCCAATCACTATGGTCTCCCATATCCCTACTTAGCAAACTGGATCATATCTGATCCGCTTTGTAAGGAAGGAAAATCACACGGAAACTCATAAATCCTGCTTTACAAATACTCAGTTTCCGTTTTTAGTAGAAATGGATACTGAGTACCCGCGACTTTTTCACGGAAACTAAGTATCCGTTTCCGGTTTTTTTAGTTTTACCCTAAAACTCTCCTTTTTCACAATCTTGTTTTACTAAAACTCTTTTTTTACCTATTATAACTCTTTTTTACCTATTATATCTACTTTTTGACCCTAAATTATCTTTTTTTTACCTATACAAATATTTCAAGGGGAAAAAAAATTGGGAAAAAAACGGATGTTGAGTTTCCGTTTGACACTATATACATGGAAACTCAGTTTCTGCGTTATGTAGGGAAGGGATAATAAGACACCATAGTGAGGATGCCTTGTGACCCATTTCCCTTCCCCAAAAGTAAGAGATAGGGAAGGGATGACATGCACCATAGTGCTTAGCCTTACATTCAATACTCGATTTTCGGACATACGGGCCACCAAGTAAGCCCTGGTAAAGTGGTGCGGATGTACATATAAATAATGTTCTAAAGAGTAGAATATGGATCAAAGAGGATAATGGGTTTTGGCGGGACATGATATCATGGCCGGCCACCATTGTCGGTCTCCACTTTTTATTTTTATTTTATTTTATAAATTAAATCAGGATTATTTGGTTTTTGGTACTTATATTTTGTCCAATGTGAGTGTTTAGTTTAACTTTTGTCCAACTTAATAGTTGGTACATGGACTTCACGTTGACCATCATTTACTCTGTTTAGTCAAATTTGCAGTTAATTAATTATGTAAAAACGAAAATATATTTCACTTTAATGACAATGACTAACCAATTCCTTAACATATTATATCGAGTTACACGGTCAAACCAGGGTCTCACCGACGTAAACTAATGAGCTTTGTTTTTTAGGAACTCCATCTTTTTTCTATCAATAGCGTCGTCTTGGTTGCCACCTCTCTATTATATTTCTTCTCCGTTGTAGATTTTTTTTTTTTTTTTTTATTTTTCTTTCTTTTTGTAGAGATTAGGGTGTTATTGTAGGACCCCTAAGCTAGCGCTGACTAATCCAAAAAATTAATTATAAAAGAGGCACTAAGAATCTAAAACATCTAATTAAAAAATAAGAAAGAACTTCTAAACAAAGTTTAACTCGAACCTATACCCTCTCTGAAATAAATACAAGAATTCCCCTCAAGTGATACATATTTAATAGTGAGTTGATTTACAAACAGAATATAAACAAAAAATAACATAGCGGAAGCTAACCAACTAACGAAACCAACTCCTCGAAGCTTTCGTCGTCACGTGCACATCTTGATCTGTCTATCAAACTGAAAGTGGGAATTGAGTGAGCACATCATCCCAAAGGGTGCCCAGACAATGCAGGGTTTACCGAAAACCGATAAAACATATTAAAATAATAACTGTACCGAAATATAAACTTCTACCAACCAATAAACCGGCACATATTCACAACATAAATAATAGTTGAGCGACGTCTTCCTTTGGAGTGGCAAGACTTTTGCGGATTCTTCAATGATCATTAAAGCGCCCTGAGGTTTCCGTCCTCAAGTTATAAACGATAAGTACCTTACAAGTGCCTTATTCTACGCGCACTCTACATAACAAGTATCCAAAGAAACTAATGGTAACAACATTATATCCGATCGAAGTGCTTACACAGTGAAGTGCTCAGTCAGCCCACGCGTAAATCCAACAATCATATATAATATTCTCAACATCATTCTCTCTAAACACCAAAACATAATATAATAACTTTTGAAAGTAATTTAAAAAAAAAAAACAAAATCCACGTATGAGACATGCGTTGCCCGAACAGAAACATGGAAAATAATATTCAGTGACACGAGTATACACCTAATAGTTTATTAGTGGCAACAATTTTCACTCCTTTGGCGCATAAATATAGATATAACTTTTGGGACACACATCTCACACCAATCAAAAGGAAACCTTCTCCCTTTCATGCTAACAATAAGTAAAGATTGTAACCACTTTCCAGTCAATAAAAAGAACACTTTTTTGAAAGTAAGTAAATACTCCCAAAACACAGATATTAGTTGTTTCTAAAGATCCAAGCCCATCCCAAAATATAAAGAGAAAACTAGTTTGTATTACACACAAATAATACGTGCATACACATATCATATAGTAGCAAAGATATGCATGTATATCGTAAGTTATAGATTTGTAAAACAATAATGAATATAAGAGAATTCATTATCGATTCCCACCTCTTTTGATGAAAAGCCTCGCCTACCTCGAGATCCGAAATCTACATGATCATCTTTTGAATCGTTCGTTATTAATACAGAGTAACTGTTAATCACACAAGCACTCTAAGAGATTAGCCAAAAGACTCATACAAGGCTCATAACACAATCTCATACAATTCTCTAATTATAAGCTAAGTGAACTATGTAATGGTTCTAAGCCCATCTATGGTTCTACACATTTTCATTATCTATCTTTAGCATACAAACGTTTACTAATCCAAGTAGAATGGTTCTATAGTCCATTACATATGTCTTATGAATATCTACAACTTTGTAGAAGGAACCAAAGCTAATTCAGACCATAAAGGTCCAAGTTATCAAAATAGGGAAACTAGCCCTAAGTCTAAAACACGAAACCGGCCCATTAAGCTAAGGCCCGGTCCAACAGAGTCAACTAACGGTCAGTAAGAGTCAAATGGTCAACTAATAGTCAACATTTAAGGTCAGGTCAAGGTCCAGTCAAAGGCCAAGGTCAACAGTCAACTGGTCAAGGTAGGAAACTCGGTGAGTCAACACCGATTCAACTCAGTTAGAAATACTAAGTCACTAAACAGATTGAGTCAGCTAGACTGACTGGGATGACTAAGAGGTTTAAAAACAAGATACAAGAATTCATACAATCATTACCACTACTATTAACTCTAACGGTACAACTCAAGCAGAAAACAACTTCTAAACTGAAACACACACTAACCCCTTTAACTCAGAATAACACTACGTCTTCAACCCAACAACACAGTCACTTCAGCTTCATCAGATATTCATCAGTTACAGTTGTAACTCCAACTTCATTTCACAACACCAGCAAACTCAAGCAACTAATCTTCCCTCGACTGCAAGACTATTTCTCCATATTGGCTTACCATCTGCACATTAAACTTTAGTATCCACCCACTCCTCAGCAAGACATAGTGACCTCAGTTACATATCCATTCAAACACCAACATAAACAGCATTACACATCTTAACTGAAATCTTCAGAATCCATACATCATCATATCACATGTAATTCATTCACAAACCACACCTCAATATCTCCACCAACTATTCTACACAACAACGACAACCACATCTTCTTTTGTTCTTCATCTACAACAATCACACTACTACACAACTCCCTGCATTCTTTGTGACATTCACTAACAAAAACTCCATTAGCATATGCAACTTATGTTCATTACAACCAACAAAGCAATACCACCAACAGAAACTCCATTTCTCAATTTCACCACTTCATCGACATCATACACTTCTTCATATATCCTTGTTCTCAACTGATGTTCATTAACGTAATTCTTCTTCCAGAGACCCAAATTAACAGCAACCATATTCTAAGTACAAAACAAGAACTCTAGGTCACTGGTTTATCCTAACAACTTCCAATCTTAATTCATGTTCAACAACTAAACACAATAATTTATCTACAGAGAAATAACTAAATATACACAAATTCAACTCAAAAGAATATGATTCAGTTCAAAAGACAGAGAAGATATTACCTTAATTCTCCAATTCTCAATTAAAGTTCTTGTTTGAAACTAAATCTTCAAATTCAATTCACAACCTCTTTCTTCACATCACGTTCTTCAAAACCCATCCTTGAATTTCATCTTAATCATCACTAAAACGAATCCCTAGTTCCTAATTTCTATTCACAGAAACCGTAACTCTTAAATCCAACCAATCTTCACTGCTAGCACGACTCGGATTCATCAAAACTCTAATTCACGTCAAAACCATATATAATCATCTCCTTAAACTCTCAATTTCAACTTCGAATTCTTCATAACATCAATCAACCCTATAAACCCTATTTCTGATTATGACAGCATCATCTCCTTCTTTTCCAGAAATTAATAAACATCAACAGAACCACCACAATCAATTCTTATTGATTCCCCTAAGTTTCTGATCTCAAAATCAAATAATCTTCCCACAAAAACACGAACTGAGAAGAACAGGGGAAAGAGAAGAAGGAAGAAGAAGAATAAGAGAAAATGGTTTCTCTTCGATCGGTTTTGTTGATAAGACCAACAAATTTACTAAGGCACCCACGAAAAAGGATGAGGGCTGCCAAGGCGGTTTAAGTGCAAAGTTACTATTTTAGAGATTTTGATGAAACAAGAGGGCAAACACTTTTTTTTTTTTTTGGATACATTGAAAAAAAAGGTATTTACAGAGTAATTACAATGGTCAAAAGACCTTCAAACTGATGTTATGTAATTGTTGTTATGGTACAATTTGTGTTCAGTTAGGGTTTAAACTCTTCTTTGGGTTTCAATTTGGGTTCATAATAGTTACAATTCAATAAGGGTTTCAGTTAGGATTTTATTAGCGTTTCAATTGCAGATTTTGAAGGAGAAGAAATATTCACTAATCTAACTTGGGTTTGAGAAGGGTATACTTGTTATTTATTTATGTATTCCCAATTTCAATGGCAGAGAATGTTGAATCTTGTTCATCTACCGAATCTTGAATCTTGATGATCAATTATTGATGATAACCTAGTTATTTATCTTTTTATTTTGTTTTGCAATTTTGTTAGGATTTCACTCAGTTTCCTCAAATGGGCTATGTTTTTCCTATTTTTCTCTCTAGTGGTCGCTAGTGCAGAGAGGTTTGCATTCAAAGTGGTTGCATTAGTTCTTGTAAATATATCTGGGTTCTTCGGTTTGTAATCAAATTGAATAATTGGGTTGGGGTTTCGATTTAGGGAAGAACATTGATAAGAGTTCTCCCTTTAAATTGCTAACGGCCATATTAACGGTTTTAACTGAATGGATTATATTATTTTTTAAATAATTACTAAACAAAAGTCAAGACTTAACGGTCAAGCAGGTCAACGTCATTTCCAAGTATCAACCACTAAGTTGGACAAAAGTTAGACAAAATACTAAGATTGAAAAAAATGTTAGTACTAAAAACCAAATAACCCATCAAAATATATTATATTTTTTTACTATTTGATAAAGAGTACTTTTAAAAGAAACAAGTCGGAATCCTAACAACAAGTTGAGTTCCAACAACGTGCTATATTAGTTGAACAAGTTGTCGTGCTAGTCTACCAACGAGCCTCATGAGGAACCAGCTAAGGAGCCAAAGCAAATAGGGGGGATGATTATGTCGCAATAGGGCAAGCTAACTCTACCTTCCATGTCAAATTCTGCAGTATTGATTTATCGGGGACAATATTGCGCTATCGGGGACTCGAACCTAGGATCTCCTAGAGCGCATCAAACCTTTGAGGAATGGAGATGACCAGCTGAGGTAGCTACCCGCTTATTTTATTATTATTAATTACTTTATTAAGGACGTCCTCTTTGAAGCAAACTCTTTGATGTTCCATATCTTATCAAATCTTGCTCCACATACCATATGGTTTACAAAGCAAATGGTCTCACTACCATTAAATCTTACCCCATATAATATATTAAAATATTATTAATTTAATATTTCCAAATATTGGTCTTAAAAATAAAATTGAGTGTTTCGGACAAAATCAAATTCTTCTGAAATATACCAAAATATGCTCTCAAGACCAACGAAATATAAGATCACTAAGAATTTTCCGCGCACCACCCGACCATCATGGTCGGTCCCTCATTCACCATCAGGTCGGTCCTTATCCACCTTGGTCGGTCACCTTTGCACCATCTTGGACGATCCTCTTTGCACTATTAGTTGGTTCTCTTTCCACCATATTTCTTTGAGAGCATAATTTTAATTAGGTTTAAACACCAATTAATCATTTCTACATCAAATCCTCCACAGTCGACTTTGGTGAATCCTCTGCATAGTACTTGGGCATAGCACAGACGGTCTTATCACCACCAAGTCTGATCCCGTCTACCTATTGTCTATCCTCTCACAACCGCTCCTTGGTCCATCACTCACCAAATTAGGTTTTATACTTGGTGCCAGAGCGTAATTCTAATTAGGTCTGTGTACCAGTAACTTTATATTGATCCAGCTAGCAATATCTTAATTAATGATATTTGGTCTTGTTACATATATTTTATCCATAATCAATTGGTCCAACCACCAATATTTAATTACTCTTCGAAGCAACATTTATATCGATTCAACTATCAATTGCTCTGAGAAACAATATTTCATACTGATCCAACTTTCAATATTCCATTGGTCTATCAACCAATATCTCATTGATATGTCTACCAATATTTAAATATCATGATAACCTCCTTTGTCATTTGGATTACTCATGACATGGTGGATCGAGGATGAACTTTTCATAATTACTTAGCGTTACCCATCCTCATATTATTTCCCGTCAAATGCTTGACACATCAAAATATATGTTGATCTATGATCAATCCAGTAATCTCACCAGACCTATGTTCATCAATCAAAACCATTTGAATATAATTGCTGCCTTAGCTGACACAATGATATGTCACGATCATCAATAATCAATCAGAATCAATATTTATGGTCTGCAAAGCATCATTGTTGTCTTAGTAGGCACCTTGTGCTTCATTCATCATAATAATGAGTCACATATTATGTTGTATTCATCACTGAGAATCATACTCGACTCATCGATATACTAAGACTCACGGTCTGGTTATGTCAATAATTGACCAAATAAACATATGTCTGCAAAGCAGACTTCACATGAGACACCAATCTTGTCACATGGGGGCATATTCACTAGGGTTTTGGTCTGGCGGCCTACATCACGTGTGATGTAGCAATACATCCACGATAACAAAGTGAGTAAGTCGTGCTGGCAGTTGAAGGAGTAAATAGAGCGGTGTTTTGAAAATTAACCAAGTCTCACTAACAAACCGGAACTGGTTCAACCACAATTTCCCACTTTCCTACTCTTCCACCCCTATTCAATCGTCATCACTTACTAGAGGTCAATGTGTTAACTACCTATGTTACAAATAGGTTCCTCAACTTCTGATATGGACAACTTAACTAGAATTGAATTCATATTATCAGACATCAGTCATCCAACAGCTATATCAATTACACAAAGGATTTCTCTCGGTCTAACACAAAGGAATCATCTTCAAAGTAGTTCAACTCATCATCCACAATCAATTATGATTGATCTCAACACATTCTCGGCTTCCCTCCATACATATCAACCATTTTCCTTCTTTTGTGACCGAATTGAATCTGGAACAACCATTTCTTGGTTTAATCCAGAGTCCTACATATGACTACTCACATCATTGGATCACGAATCGGGATCCCTGGTAAAAAATCTAAAGACCGAGTTAAAATTATTTATTTTGCTTATATTAGTAAAATCACCATTCAGTGCTTACTGGGGAACATGACTGTCTCACACTAAGCAGGGGACTTCATGTTGATGGTGGATTTTTGACGAAGGATAAAAATTGTAAATTCATAGTTTTGTATATCTTTGACTTGGCTTCAGAAGTATATGAAATTCATATTTTATATTTTAGAAGACGAAATTCTTGCTATAAGGATTTTCGACCAATCAACAAACTACTTTAAACAATAAATATGTAACGACAATATTAAAGTCTCTCAGCTGAGCTTATAGTATTCTATATATTTTATCATTTGTACCGTGCAACTCGGTATCACTTCTGTATAAAATCGTGAATGATTGGACGGCTCCTAGATGGATTGACTACTAGTATATAACAATAATGTTTTCAAGATATCATTGGTGTTGGTAGCATTTTTCCCCTCCATGGGTTCCCTGACTATACATAATAAATATTCAGAACCGGCACAATACTACTACCATCCTGTACCTTGTAATGCTCTTAGATATATTGCCTACCAGCATAAACCGACTTATAAATAAATTCTAGTGTTATATTCATCTACTGAATTCCTAGAAAATATTTTATTACTTCAATCCATAGATTTTATTAGTTGGATCCTATAAATTAGTAATGAATATTCGCCTTTCAGGTGTACATGCCAACACCTAGTAAACCCCGAGAAAATGACGTTGGTGTATATATCAAAATGCTCTAAATAGAAAAATATCAAAAAGGATTAATGGAAGAAAGATGGATAGTAAAATATAGGGGGATTTGTAAATAGTTATTTCGCATTGCCCCCCTTTTTAATTGATAATAGGTGAAACCCCCTATCTGTTATAAAGGTCGTCATCATCCAGTTAAAGTTACACGTGCAGTATCCAAGATCACTTAGTTAAATCCAATATATTCAGATCTTAATTCTTCCAAGTATGAAACATGTTATTTATCTTTCAACATACGAATTCTACAAGAAATGAGTCTTGTAATTGATCTTAATTATATGGATGTATTTACTAGAATTGAATTCGTATTACTTGTGTAAATCCTATTACAAAGATAAACATTATAATGCGAAAAAGGAAAAATACAAGACACCATAAGTTTTATTAACATGGAAACCGCAACTGCGGAAAAATCCCAGAACCTCGTCCATATTTGAACACCAAATTGTACTAATCCTCTACAGATACTAGCCTATTATCAGACTTCGGACTAGAATGTAGTTGAGATCGAATTTACCGTCCAATCAATTCAATTACAGTCGCACTCCTTATGTGTCTTAAACCTCGCAAGGCTCTACGCAATTGATTCCCTTAGCTGACGTGTTTACAACCTAAGATTTGTTTCAACCTAAGTGAAGACTTTTAATACCAATATGCCTCTAATAAGTCTATTGGATTTCTCTTTAGATCAAAGATCAAGGCTTTTGTTTGTAATAGACAAAGCTAGCAAACTTCACAAATCTGGAACACTTACATTCAGTTAGCTGAGAAGTATGGATTCTTAACCACCTCTCTAGAACAATTGTGAACTACTCAATTAAGAGTAGTTTTCAGATATCTATTTTGAGGAATAACAAAGTCTGAGACGAAGAGAACTTTGTGATTTCTATTTATCTTGCCTGAAAGAGATTACTAAAAATTCGATAACAAAAAAGCAAGATCAGGATACACGAACTATCAAGGTAAAGATAGTCGAACCTGGGTTCACGAATACTCGAGTGGAGTATTTAAATCGTAGACCTAATTATGTTTCTTAGAGGAAATCTAGGTCTGTAGAGGATGACGCTAGAAATCAACTAGGACACAAAGTGTCAGAAATTAAATCTCCCATTTGAATAAGTTTTTCCATTAATAGATGTTCAAGACTGAGGATTGCTTAGAATTCAAGCTAAGATAACTTGAGATTCAAGCAAACACTTTCTTTGTATAGATAAAACTCTAATTAGGGATTCAAGTAAGCATGTGAGAAGTTTGTCTTGAAATCACCTAGAAGAATATACACGGTGGTCTGGGTACATGAACCGTGTATAATGATAGTTCTTGGAAAATATGCCTTGTGAACTAATAAGTAATATTGTGTTCATTTAAACACTTGATACTTTAATCAAGATGCACATACACAAGGTGTTTTAATGATCAGTGATGTCTTGAGGTGTTTATGAGAGTCATAGAAATTCTAAACATATTTGAAAAATGAGTCTCCATCTGCTAAATTTTCTCTGGGACCGTTGGTAAAATTTTTCGTGAACTGTTAGGAAATTCATGAATTCAGGATGCTACGGTTAGTGAAATATTAAGCGACTCGTAAACTCAGATGTCAATGGTTCATGAAATGGGTTCGCCAACCGTTGTCTTTTCACCAGTTCCAGATCTGAACAGTTCGTGAACCGGGTCGGTGGACTGTCCTATTCTGAACTTTACGGTTTGTGAACTGGTTCGCCAACCTTCAAGTATTTAAGAAACTTAGATATCCATGGTTTGCGAGATAGTTCGCTAACCTACCCTGATTCCAAATTATAGTAGTTGTGAATTTCTCTCTTGATGCCTGAAACGTTCCCATTTGCCATAGATATAAATATCATTGCTTGAGCAATTTTCAAATGATCCAAAATATTAGTTCTTGAAAATAAATTGTTTCGACCTAAGTCTCCAAAGGATCAATGAACATCCATTGCTTGAATCAGATTTCGAGATGTTTAACAAGACAAGCTTGACTTCAAATTTCTTATTTACAATAAATCTACTAGAAGTCATACGACATAGCCTCAAATAGGTAGAATAATAAAGCTTATGAGTAAAATAGAATGGTTAAGTCTTCACATACCTTGTTGATGAAGTTCTCCAAATGTCTTCGTCGATCTTCAGTATTCGAGGGTTATTAATTGATGTCTGATACTCAACTACCAATTTATATTCCTAGTCCAAGACTAGACTTAGTATATTAAAGATTAATATATAGTTTTGTTCATCTTACCGTTTATCGGTGAAAACTGTTTCTGCGGTTTTTGGTAAATTGGGGTGTGTGGATGAGAAACGAATCTAAACCCTAAACAAATGCACTGCACGGGAGTGCTTTCTGATTCGAGAGATCAATCTATAAAATTCTGGCCTAAACCAAGAAATGGCCGTTCCAGACTTGCTTCGGTCACAAAGTGAAGGAGATGGGATTGATCTTAGGGAGGGAAGCGAAGAAGGTGTTGAGATTGTGAAGGTGTTGGTTGTTTATGACTTGTATCAGAATATCGAGCTGTCTTGCAATAATGTAAGCAATCAGCTCTGGGTGTTTTCTAGATATCAACACTTGATTTTCTGTCTCTCTTGGAAATAAGGAGGAGAACCTATTTATACAAGTCATTGAGCACAACCTTCGTCTCTCGTACGAAGTGGAGGAAGTGGAGTGATGGAATAGTGGGGCCGTGTTAGTGTCACACGATCAATCTTTGCCCTCTTTTCCCATCATCGCTAACTGACCATGCCTCCTGACACGTTCTTGTAATGGCGCGTTTCGCGCTGCACGCTGTAAACCGCCAGACCAATACCCGAGTAAGTATCCCCCAGTTTGTGACATGTTTGATGTCTCGACTGAGTGGATCGTGGGACCCACTGTAGGAAGTAGCATGTGATGCTAAAATAACTAAGGAATTGATATTTATGAAATATCGTGTATGCTCGATGCATGTAATGCATCGCAGAAATTCAACATGTATGAAGCATCGATGTTTTAAAGCCTGACTGAATAAGTCGTGGACCATGCGTCTTAAAATAGCACCACGTCCAACCATATTCGAATGATCGTTTGGAGGCTGCATGGGCAAGCTATATCCTGGCCGATCACTCCCGTGGAAGAGTGGCGGATGACGATCATCGGGATGCCTTACTGGTCGTCTAGCTTTCAACCCAGGTTGTCCGACCAAGCTAGCAAATTTGGACGGACGAGATGGTTTAAGACTCTCATCTGCGACCGTTGATGGATTTTTAGGGTATTAGGAGGTGCACGAGCATCACTCCTATACTTGAACGAATCCGAGATTGGGCGCAAGTTTTGGTGGGGTCGACCAGGCATGCGTGTAGAAGGCCTGCCGGTGTATATGCCCATACCTCTTTGTTTCATGGAGGTGCGATCTAGGCCACTCAATTTGACCGGCAAAGGTAAGTGGTCGAGATCGATTTGCGGTAGAAATCTATTGTCGCAAAGGATTTGGAATCCGCTCATCATGCCACTTTTGGGCGCATGTTTCGAGGTCGTCAAGTCCTAGTCTGCCTAGGCCGACCAGCTCCACGCAAAGGTGGGCCCACAATGATCATGTTGACATGCTTGGGACCTTTTAAGTCTATATCTACACCCTCCATCCGAGCTGGCGAAGATGGATGACCGTGATCAATCGGCGACACATATGCCATGCCGCAAACCCTAATTAGGGTTTTGGGTCGGTCACGCGCGTGCAACTTTAGCCGATCGGTTTGGAAGGCTATGCTCCTCCTTTGGGGAGGCCGACCATGTGGGGCCCACGCTGGGCCGATGGTGAGCATATCCGTACCTGTCTGATGATCCTAGGTGTGATCTAAGCTATCCAAACATGCTGGCGAAGTTGGATGGTCGTGATCGATTTAAGACACTAGTGGACTTTCCGTGGCCTTTAAAGCATCACGCCAGCCATGTTTCGAGCAAACGTTCATTTCTCCATGGCTTGGTCGTGAGAAAACCGATCGGACGGGATAGAGTAGGCCCGCCAATGTGCGTGTTGGCGCCTCCTCCATCTTTCATGGTGCGATCTAAGCCGTCCAATCAGGCTAGTGAAGTTGCACGGTCACGATCGTTTTGAGACTGTCTTAAGCAGTCTTGCTCGTTCGAGATTCTTCCAAAGAAGCGCGTCCACCCTTCTTTAGGGCCGGCGTTTTGGCACGCTGGGAAGTGAATTATAATGTTCGACCGGCTAGGGCATAAATAGGCCCGTTGGTGATCATTAAGGTGATAGCCTGCTCCTGCTCGGGTTCGTCTAGGCTGGTTAGATCATGCGGTCAACCTGTGTGGTCGTGATCATTTGTGAGATTGATACGGTCAGTCCAGATTAAATATGCTCAATCGGGATAATATAGCACACCGAGAGATGTTGCCTGTACGGGTATTTCGTGTATGCCTCATTATTGATACTTGGATATTCATGTTACTCTATTAAGAGAAACACTCAGTCATCATGCCGCATCAATAGTGAGAGTTCCAAGGAATAGCACAGGAAATACTAGGAAAACCATGCATTAATCAATAATGCTAAAAATTCACAGAATATTCGGGATTGTTGCTACATGCTCTGTTCTAGGTGAATTTGTGTATTTAATTCAAAGAATATTTTGGATTGTTGCCACATGCTCCATTCTAGGTGAATTAATAAATCGAAGAGGTACTCATCACTTATCAAATAACTTTATCCTCTGCAGGATGTCAGCACACGGCTTTATCCTTTGCAGGATGTCAGCACGTTAAATTTGGTTTTACAATTTTAGCCCTGAACTAAAATCCACCATCAACATTAAGTCCCCTGCCTAGCACATAATGGTTGCATTATTGTGGGGTACGCATTAGATGGTGACAAATAAATATAAAACTTATAAGACAAAGTTAGATGTTACCAGAAGAGATAGGTCGGCCTGTCTTTGAAACATGTCACGTTCAAGAGGCATCCAAGTGAGCGTTCCCCTAGCATGATGTCGGTTGGCCCCGGGTAGATTAGGCATGTGTTTGGTTGTGATCTCAGACTATCCATGACGATGCCATAATCCTCGACTCTGATGTGGACGATCCCTATCATGAGGAATATCCTTACAAGGCTGCTGAAGAAATTTCTGAAAAATATGTTAAAGCAGCTCCCAAATAGAACGTTGATGTAGCTTCCGGCAAGATGTTGAAGCAACTTCTGAAGAAAACGTTAAGGTGGCTACTGGAGAGAGCGCTGAAGCGGGTCCCGGAGAGCGTTGAAGCAGTTTCCTCCGGAGAGCATTGAAACGCCTTCTTCTGGAGAGAGAGCATTGAAGCGGCTTCTGCGGGAGGGAGCGTTGAAGCGTCTTTTGATGGAGGGAGCGTTGAAGCGGCCTCTTCTTAAAGTTTGGTTTCCCCTTGCAAATTACATGCTTCTTGATTGACCATCTCTCTTGTGTTGAAGATATTCTTGACTGACGGCGAAGGAATTTCATGCTGAGCCTCAGTCCCCAAGCGTGGTCTACGTGGCTCTATCTTGTATGCCTGATGGGCCTTTGTACGTAGTGGTCGTTGATATGGTGAAGCTCTGGATGGTATAAATCGACGAGCAACAACGGTTTTTGGCAGCAGCTGTGATCAGAAGAGACTGGCAGGGAGAGGCGTGGTGGCAACTTTTATGAACTTGGCACTCTTCATACAATGGTAGAGATCGTCTCGTTATTAGAGGGATAAGATGGAACCGATGGCTTTCTTGATGTTTCTTCATGGAATAGAGAAGAGGGAGACAGTCTCCTGCCCACGAGTATCCAGAGATTTCGACTTGATAGATGTTGTCACGCTAGGTTCATGAGGCCGTCTTTACGTATGCTCTCTTGAGTATATCCTGGTATTTGGACATCTTGGAATCATAATGATAGCATGCTTGTATCTCTCTAAATTCACCATCTTTGAGATGGGCAGTGCTAAGCAGTCCCCAGTCATACTCCTTTGGTAACGCAACTACTACTTCTATGGGAGACAAATTCTGAAAGCGTCTCTCATTGACGTAGTTACCGTCGATCCAGATATGGAATATCTTGGACATTGTTTCACCGTTGTGGCAGTCGTGCATATGGTATTGGAGTTTGGAGTTGGTGATTTTGGACGTGCAGGATGTTGTATCTCGGTGGTTTTTCTCTTGCTGCTTCAGCAAAACTGCTTACAGAAGGCTGAAGCTTGCATTGCTTGTTGGTGAGATGTATGTTTCTACGAACATCATGAGGCTCTTTATTACGTGAAGGCTTGTTCTTTCTAGCAGGGAAGGTGCTGTTGCAACCTGAGCGTTTAGTAACTTCATGGTGTTCAGAGGGTGTCTGAAAGCACATGCTCTTCGACAAAGCACGATTGACAGGTACCATATTGATGCTCAATTACACCACTTATTGTTCAATCACACTTGGATTGTGACCCTTCAGTGCCCGAATTCGGGACCTGTTGACATAATCATTTGGATGTTCGCTGTTTCGCTGAAGCATTCCTCTTAAGTCTGACAGAGTGATTCACCCAAGATGCAGATTCTTTCTCGACATGATGATTTGATACCTTCTCGAGGCTGCTCCCTTGAGCTGTCGGCTCCAGTAGATCTAAAGATGTCCCGGGCTCGCTCTTCGTCCGACTGACATAATAGGCGAACCCTTTATGATGATTTGAAGATGACAATATTCGTTGAACCTTCCGAAACGCTTCCTGTTGTAGTGTGGTCCATGCGAAGCTTTCTCCTTTGTTCAGCAAGGGAGTGAATGAAGCAACAAGCTGGGCCAAACCAGGTATAAAACGTCGAATGTAGTTCACCTTGACCATGAAGCTTTGGATCTCCTTCACAGTTCGCGACAGCGGCGTCGTGAGGATAACTTGAGTCTTGGATGGTTCCACCTTGATCCCCTCAGCAGTTACCTGGAACCCCAGAAACTTGCAAACGCCGAAAGCGCATTTCAAAGGATTCATCTTCAATTTATATTCACGGCACCTTTCGAACACTTGTCGTAGGACTCCTGTGTGATCTGCCCGAGCTTTCGATTTGACGACTATATCATCTACATAGTCTTCGACTTGCTTATACATCATGTCGTGGAAGATTGCCGTCATAGCGCGTTGATACGTTGCACCAGCATTCTTGAAACCAAATGGCATTACAGTATAATAAAAATTTCCGAGAGGAGTTCGAAAAGCTGTCTTACTTGCGTCATGCTCGTACATCCTTATCATATTGTACCCGCTATATCCATCCATGAAGGAGAACATGCCGTGTCCGCTGGTGGCATCTACTAACATGTCAATGTTAGGTAGAGGAAAATCGTCTTTTGGGCAGCATCTGTTCAAGTCTCTGAAATCTACGCAACACTTGATTTGTCTGTTTTTCTTGAAGCTTCTGAATCTCAGTCTTGATTTGATCTTCTACCTCGTGCCTGAATTGTCTCGGAGATTGCTTGATTGGCTTGGATCCAGGTATGACATGTAGATGATGGGTAACCAATTTTTCATCTAAACCAGGAATTTCGTCATACGTCCAAGCGAATATGTCTTGGTATTCTTTGATAAGTTGCACGAGCTTCGTGCGCTCATCCGTGGACAAAGTTGAACTGATGGAGATAGGCCTGGGAGATTATTCATTCCCAATATTAACGACTTCGAGTTCATCAGTCGTGGAATTGGTGCCGTCCTGCAGCTGTCGCGGAGCATCCAGTACCTCTTCCTGTAGCTTGTCATTTTTGTAGCACTCCATTGGGAGGAGAGACTGGGCATCAGTCTCCCCTGCTAATTGCTAACAACGGCGTCGGTAGACGGTTTTGCCTTTCTGATCACGACTTGCCACAAAGATTCACTCCCTCTTAGTGTGAACGTGGGAACGCCTTGTCAGCAAAGATGCATCGTGGGGTTTAGCCCTCAATGATGCAAGTCGGTCCTCCTCTTGGATTGACGCCCACGTGGGGAGTGGGATGCAATGAACTTTGTTCGCTTCTTCCCGCGAAGCTTCTCTTGGTTCAAATAATTCCACTCCACATATCGGTGTGTAAGGAGACAACGATGCAGGAATACGAACGACTTCTTTATTCAGTATAGTCTTCAGGCACTGGTGATACGTCGAAGGGACAATCCTATTGTCATGGATCCATGGTCTCCCCAGTATCATATGGTAGTCCGGGTCCTTGTCCATGACTTCAAAATTTTACCTTTGACTGAACGGGCCCTACAGATAAATTCAAATTGACATACCCGTACGTGTTGGTTTGGTTTCCTTCGAAGTCTGTCATCGTGGTAGGCCTCCGTATGATCTTGCCTGGGAGAACCTTGGACGTCCTGAGAGTCTTGAGAGTAATCACATTCGAAGACTATCCCGTGTCGATGAGAGCCCTCTTGAACTCAGAGTCCTTGATGCGTGCAGTAACATGTAGGTCCCGGTTGTGACCTTCCTCTGCCATCATGTCTTCTTCTGTAAATGTAACATTATTCACAGACATCTCTGATGTTTTTGAGGTTTCTGGGCGCAAAGGAGTTAAATGCACGTCTAGGGCTATCTGGTTGATTGCAGTAAACGTCTCCGCCCGCTGGTCCTTTGAAAGATGTAAAAGTTCGCATAAACTTTCCACTAGAGAAGCCGCTTCCTGATCCACCGGCCTATGGTTCATAGTTAAGTTATTGACCTGAGGAGGATCGTTGCAAGGATCAGTCCCCAGAGTAGAAATCTCGGTCACAGGAAAACCGCTCATATCTGACGTCATATTGATGAGGAGATCGAGTACGCCGTTTATTGCTTTTTTGATCAGGTCCATGTTCTTTGCACGAACCTCCTGCACTCGTGCCAACTCGATCAATGTTGGGATTCTTGCAGCCGCGCCGTCAGACATACCGTTGGAAAGAAGAGCATCTTCATTGGAGGAACTCTAACCGGGATCTGAAGTTGTTGGGGAAGTCCTAAGACAAACAATTTTGAAATCAGCCAAATGGGATTGGGTATTGAAGAAATTGAATTCACAACCGAGAGATTAATCTCCCACTGTGGTCGCCAATTGTTTATGGGTGAAAACTGTTTCTGCGGTTTTGGTAAATTTGGGTGTGTGGATGAGAAACGAATCTAAACCCTAAACAAATGCACTTCACGGGAGTGGTTTCTGATTTGAGAGATCAATCTATACAATTCTGGCCTAAACCAAGAAATGGTCGTTCCAGACTTGCTTCAGTCACAGAGTGAAGGAGATAGGGTTGATCTTAGGGAGGGAAGCGAAGAAGGTGTTGAGATTGTGAAGGTGTTGGTTGTTTATGACTTGTATCAGAATATCGAGCTGGCTTGCAATAATGTAAGCAATTAACTCTGGGTGTTTTTTGGATATCAACACTTGATTTTCTGTCTGTCTTGGAAATAGGGAGGAGGACCTATTTATACAAGTCATTGAGCACAACCTTCGTCTCTCGTAGGAAGTGGAATGATGGAATAGTGGGGTCGTGTTAGTGTCACACGATCAGTCTTTGCCCACTTCTCCCATCATCGCTAACCGTCCATGCCTCCTGACACGTTCTTGTAATGGCGCGTTTCGCGCTGCACGCTGTAAACCGCCAGACCAATACCCGAGTAAGTATCCCCCAGTTTGTGACATGTTTGATGTCTCGAATGAGTGGATCGTGGGACCCACTGTAGGAAGTAGCATGTGATGCTAAAATAACTAAGGATTTTATATTTATGAAATATCGTGTATGCTCGATGCATGTAATGCATCGCAGAAAATCAACATGTATGAAGCATCGATGTTTTAAAGCCTGACTAAATAAGTCACGGACCAAGCGTCTTAAAATAGCACCATGTCCAACCATCTTCGAGTGATCGTTTGGAGGCTGCATGGGCAAGCTATATCCTGGCCGATCACTCCTGTGGAAGAGTGGCGAATGGCAATCATCGGGATGCCTTACTGGTCGTCTAGCTTTCAACCTAGGTTGTCCGACCAAGCTAGAAAAGTTGGACGAACGAGATGGTTTAAGACTCTCATCTGAGACCGTTGATGGATTTTTAGGGTTTTAGGAGGTGCGCGAGCATCACTCCTATACTTGACTGAATACGAGCTTAGGCGCAAGTTTTGGTGGGGTCAACCAGGCATGCGTATAGACGGCCTGCCGGTGTACGCCCATACCTCTTTGTTTCATGGAGGTGCGATTTAGGCCACTCAATTTGACCGGCAAGGGTGAGTGGTCGAGATCGATTTGCGGCAGAAATACATTGTCGCAAAGGATTTGTAAGCCGCTCAACATGCCACTTTTGGGAGCATGTTTCGAGGTCGTCGAGTCCTAGTCTGCCTAGGCCGTGATCAAAGGTAGGCCCACATTGATCATGTTGACATGCTTGGGACCTTTTAAGTCTATATCTACACCCTCCATCCGAGCTGGAGAAGATGGATGGTCGTGATCAATCTGCGACACATATGCCATGCCGCAAACACTAATTAGGGTTTTGGGCCGGTCACGCCCGTGCAATTTTAGATGATCGGTTTGGCAGGCTATGCTCCTCCTTTGGGGAGGCCGACCATGTGGGGCCCATGCTGGGCCGATGGTGAACATATCCGTACCTGTCTGATGGTCCTAGGTGTGATCTAAGCCATGCAAACATGTTGGGGATGTTGGATGGTTGTGATCGATTTAAGATACTAGTGGACTTTCCGCGTCCTTTAAAGCATCACACCATCCATGTTTCGAGGAAACGTTCATTGCTCCATGGCTTGGTCGTGAGAAAATCGATCGGGCAAGGATAGAGTGGGCCCGCCAATGTGCGTGTTGGCGCCTCCTTCATCTTTCATGGTGCGATCTAAGCCGTCCAATCAGTCTAGTGAAGTTGGACGGTCACGATCGTTTTGAGACTGTCTTAAGCAGTCTTGCTCGTTCGAGCTTCTTCCAAAGCAGCGCGGACACCCTTCTTTAGGGCTGGCGTTTTGGAACGCTGGGAAGTGAAGTATAATGTTCGACCGACATAAATAGGCATAAATAGGCCCGTTAGTGATCATTAAGGTGATAGCCTGCTCCTGCTAGGGTTCGTCTAGGCTGGTTAGATCATGCGGTCAACCTGATTGGTCGTGATCATTTGTGAGACTGATACGGTCAGTCCAGATTAAATATGCTCAATCGGGCTAATATAAGCACACCGAGAGATGTTGCATGTACGGCTATTTCGTGCATGCCTCATTATTGATACTTGGATATTCATGTTACTCTATTAAGAGCAACACTCAGTCATCATGCCGGACCAATAGTGAGAGTTCCCGGGAACAACACAGGAAATACTAGGCAAACCATGCATTAATCAATAATGCAAAAAATTCACAGAATATTCGGGATTGTTGTTACATGCTCCGTTCTAGGTGAATTTGTGTATTTAATTCACAGAATATTTGGGATTGTTGCCACATGCTCCATTCTAGGTGAATTAATAAAGCGAAAAGGTACTCATCACTTATCAAATAGCTTTATCCTCTGCAGGATGTCAGCACATGGCTTTATCCTTTGCAGTATGTCAGCACATTAAATTTGGTTTTACAATTTTATCCCTGAACTAAAATCCACCATCAACACTTACATTGACAACAATCTTGAGATAACAAAACTTATGAGTTCGACCGAGCAATGCTCTAACAACTTAAGCTCCATACCAGTATCTGACAGGAATATAATGGCACCCTGGCCAAGTAGCCTCTGAAGTAAGACCCTCTTATCTTCGTTATAGTGATGAATCCCACATCACTAGCGGTTAGGTAATTAACTCATAGGACCCAATATCTCAGCGACGATAAGAGAAATAACAAATAAACGAATTCAAAATAAATGACCTCGAATCACGAGCTCGATGAAGTATCTGAACTGAACATCTAAACGAACTGCAAAGTTGACGAAAGCCATTAAAAAAAAGATGAACTATCAAACGACCTGAAAATATCCAAGTGTTGATGGTGGTTTTTAGCTTAGGGTTAAAATCGTAAAACTGTACATCCGACATGACGTCACTATGACCATTAGTACATTTATTGAATCAATCAGCACGCTTACGTAAGAATTACCGGGGTACCTTTTTTCTACACGGGTCATGTTCCACGGCAGAACCCTTAACATTGACTAACATCACTTAAACCCTAATTCTCATTCTACCGTGCCAAGGCATGCCAACCATGCCAGCCGCACCACTGTGCCAATGGCAAACCATGTCACCCACATCTACCGTGCCAAGGCATGCCAACCATGCCAGCCGCACCACTGTGCCAATGGAAAACCATGCCAGCCACATCTACCGCGCCAAGGCATGCCAACTATGCCAGCCACACCACTGTGCCAATAACAAACCACCCCAGCCACATCTACCACTCCAAGGCATTCCAACCATGCCAGCCGCACCACTGTGCCAATGGCAAACCACGCCAGCCACATCTACCGCATGCCAACCATGCCAGCCGCGCCAC
>NC_039358.1:166059675-166067247 GCF_003573695.1 Papaver somniferum | reverse complement strand
ACCACTTTGCCAATGGAAAACCATGCCAGCCACATCTACCGCGCCAAGGCATGCCACCATGACAGCCGCACCACTGTTCCAATGGCAAACCATGCCAGCCACATCTCCGCGCCAAAGCATGCCAACCATGCCAGCCGCACCACTGTGCCAATGGCAAACCATTCCAGCCACATCTCTGCGCCAAGGCATGCCAACCATGCCAGCCGCACCACATGTGCCAATGGCAAACCATGCCAGCCACATCCCCGCGCCAAGGCATGCCAACCATGCCATCCGCGCCACCATGCCAATGGCTAACCATGCCATCCACGTTTCCATGCCAAAGCCACGCCGACCCCGCTACATGCCGCTGGCTTCCAAAACGAAGGGTTGCAATAATCAACGACCACCCTTCCATCTGAGATGCAGATCTTAGCCGTCCAAGGTCGCCAGCCGACGCGTGGTAACCTTTGGCTCAATGCCAAGCCCCAATTTTGGTCGCGCCCAAACTAATGCCAAGCCCTAGATTTTTGGTCGTGCCTAAACTATGCCAAAATCCTGGTTTGGCCACGCCTAAACCATGCCATGCCGACCTTTCCTTCACGGATGCCAAAACGAAGGCGTGCATCAATCAACGACCACTCTCCAATCTAAGATGCAAATCTTAGCCGTCCAAGGTCGCTAGCCGACGCGTGGTAACCTTTGGCCCAACGCCAAAATCCTAGCCTGGTCATGCCAAAATCCTAGCATGTTCATGCCGCCATCCCTCTTGAATTCTTCCTGGTTTTTACCGTCGGGCTGTTATCACCACCCAAACGAGCTCAAAACCTAAATATTCCCGCGTAGGGGGGGGGGGATAGAGAATTATTTTCCGTTCAGATGGAGGGGCGGACCGTCAAAATGCGAGTCTGTATGCGAATTCTACGGCGATTCTAGTAAAAAGCGCTAATTAGGGTTTCGGTGTGTCAATCCCTTAACTAGTTTGGTCGCGCCTAAACCGCTCCAAGGCATGACGACCATGCCACATGTGCCAATGGCATGCCAGGCAAACGCACCTTGCCTTGGCCCTAGCCATGCTAGCTGCACCATGCGCCAATGACATGTCAAACCCTTGGCCCTACTATGCCAAGCCGGCCGCACCATTCAGCCTTGGCCACACTATGCCAAGCCGGCCGCACCATTCAGCCTTGGCCCCACTATCCCAAGCCATCCGCACCATTCCGCCTTGGCCCTACTATGCCAAGCCGGCCGCACCATTCAGCCTTGGTCCCACTATGCCAAGTCGGCCGCACCATTCAGCCTTGGCCCGACTATCCCAAGCCGGCCGCACCATTCAGCCTTGGCCCCACTATGCCAAACCGGCCGCACCATTTAGCCTTGGCCCCACTATGCCAAACCGGCCGCACCATTCAACCTTGGCCCCACTATGTCAAGTCGGTCGCACCATTCAGCCTTGGCCCCACTATGCCAAGCCGGCCGCACAATTCAGCCTTGGCCCTACTATGCCAAGCCATCCGCACCATTTTCCTTGGCCACATCATGCCGGCCTTCCCCATGCGGCTACCAAAATGAAGGTGTGCGACGATCAACGGTCACCCTTCAATCCCAGATGCAAATCCTAGCCGTCCAAGGTCGTCAGACAACACATGGTAACCTTTGGCCCAAAACCCTAGTTTTGGCCACGCCAAACCTCGCCAAGGCATGCCATGCCACATGTTCCAGTGACATGCCAACCACCTTGTCGCGCCATTCCATGACGGCCTTCCCTATGCGGTTACAAAAACGAAGGCGCGCGACGATCAACAACCACCTTTCCTCTTAAGATGCAAAATCTCGACCGTCGAAGGTCACCAAGCCGGCAAGTCTCCCAAGCTCGACTTGCCAGACGACAACAATATGCTACATGTTTTCCACGAAAACACTCGATACATCAACGCATATCACAAACTGGGGGATCCTCTTTGGGTATTGGTTTGGCGGTTTACAGCGTGCGTCGTACACTGCGCCCGTTATAAGAAAGTGTAATAAGAATGAGGCGGTTAGTAAACATGGGAAGTAATGGTGAAACGCTTTCTTTTATGGAACATCAATTCCAAGCGTGACCGGTCATCACCTCCTCCCATTTACCATTTCTTAATGAGACCAGAGTACGTTTCACTTCGACTTGTATAAATAGGTCTTACCTATTTCCACCGAACAACAAGTTCAGTTAGGGAAAATGCAACACTCAGAAAACATTTGTTAGATTTCCATTTGTTAGCTTCCTACTTTCTGATACAAGTCGTGAAACAACTACTCTTCCAGAATCAACTATTCTGGTCTCAACACTTTCCTTGCTTCCCTCCCAAAACCAACCCATTCTCCTTCACTTTGTGACCGAAGCAAGTCTGGAACGGCCATTTCTTGGTTTAGGCCGAACTTGTACAGATTGATCTCTCGAATCTAAAGTACTCCCTTGAAGTATATTGTTTAGGGTTTAAATTCGTTTCTCACCCACACACCCGAAATTACCAAAATCAGCAGAAACCATTTTCACCCTCAAACAATTGGCGACCAAAGTGGGAGATTGATCTTTCGGTTACAATGTCAATTTTCGACCATTGATTCCATGCTTCGACCCAGACACCAAGACGGTAGAAGCATGCGATCCACTCAAGGATCGAAGACTCAGTTACCAGACGACCCGATTATCAGTCTTGACACGACAAGGGATGACTGGGGATTGCCTAGAGTTTAAAAGCGAACGATCCAACCAGTCTTGACGTGGCAAAGGGCGACTGGGGACTTCCCAGAAGTGAAAAGCAAAACGATCCGCTCAGGGATCGACGACTCGATCATCAAGTGACTCAGGGACGACGAGGGACTTTCCACAATCGCGGTGTTTCCCACGAAAGTCGGACTTGCACCTGACTCGTTTGCGTTAGCAGATCCAAAAAACCGAGTAAGTTTTTCCTAGACAAAATACATGGTTTACTATTTCAAGTTTTCATGGGAATGATAAAATCGATAGCCATGTTATGTTTCATCCCATGTCATCTACCGACACGCAACGTTCATGTTTCCATATCTTCCCTGTGATGTTTGTGTTACTTACAATCATAACCAAAACGACATCATGCTAAAACAGTTCATCCAGAATAAAAATCTAAAACCCTCATAGGTAACACTTGTCTATCAACCCAAAAATCCAGAAAATCAAAACTATAAGCCAGATGGTCCATTTGCCTTTCAAAAAAAAAAAACACGAAACAGAAGAATTTCAGAAGACAGAAGTGCATTCAAAGGAATCCATTCAAAGGTGTTTTGCTCTTCTCTAAGAAGGCCTCCTTCGTCATTTGGAGGACCGCCTGTTTCAGCTCCAACTATTTGGACAGCCTTTCGACCTTCGCTCCTTGTTATTTGACCACGTCCGCGGAAGGACCTTTGGTCACCTCGGCCTGCAACTTTTGGATCTCAGAGAAACCATAACGCCCAGTTCTTCGTGGAATCAGTCACCTACCTGTACGTGCCTACTTTGCATAATAGGGATTACCAGTCACTATTCATGAGGTAACCGACACTATTACGGTGATGTTCGAAGAGAAGAACAAGTACTTCTACAAGTTTATGAATGACATACCAATGGCTAAGGTTCACACCAGTTCGGAAGAACAATATTTCTACATGTTTATGGAAGGCATACCTACGGCTAGGTGTAGATGGGGAAAAACGATTTGCTAAATTGAGGAGACGACCGTACGGAGGAGACTCTTCGAACCGAGCAAAATGTTAAACCTCACACAGATGCACCGCTGCAAAGGGGGTGCTTTAGATTCGAGAGATCAATCTGTAGTACTCTGGCCTAAATTAAGACAATGACCGTTCCAGAGTAAATTCGGTCACAAGAGAGGATGGGTTGATCTGTAGGAGGGAAGCTGAGAATTATGTGGGATCAATGATGATCAAGGATTGTGGGTATGTGAATTCCGAATACGATAAGCTCTGAGTGATTGAAATTGCTCAATTGATGAGTTGATGATTTCGTGTTGTCGATGAGACGTGAGATTGATGATACTAATGATGCTGATGATTCAATCATGATTCAGAGACTTATTTATTTTGCTGGAATTTTAGACACCATGACCCCATGAAGTGTGACAGTTGATGGAATCAAGGAGTGGGGAAGTGGAGATCGTGTTTGAAACCAGTTGCTCAACGTGTGGAGACTTGGTCGATTTTCCACCCACTACCTCGTGAATTCCTTCAACTGATTGCACGACTTGCTCACATTCCATCGTGTATTTGAACACACGTGCCGTAGACCGCCAGACCAAAACCCTAAGTGATATCCCCCCAAGTGACACGATTGACGTCTCGTGGTTTGATGGGACGACGAGTCCATGTAGTTGCTGAGTTGAACATGATGTTCTGAAACTCATGGGTTGAACATGTCATGAGACAGAGGTATAGTTCTTACGATGAAGTGAGAAAGTATTGCTCATTCGATGGATAGTTGAATATTGATTTTTGAACCAATATCCCTTGGTTTGAGCAAATATTTATCATCTGAGCAAGTGTTGCTCATGTGATGAATTGTTGAATATTTGATCGTCTGAGTATGTGTTGCTCATCTGATGGATTATTGGCAGCGTACCAAAAACATTAATTAGAATACTGGTCGTTGAACCGAGCATAATTAATAAAATTAATGACCATGAGGTCGTCGAGGTTGGAATCTGGAATGGTGATCCTTGGATTCAGAAACCCTAATTTGATCAATTGATGATCAATTCATGGTTCGTCAGAATTTCAACCATGGGACGAAGGAGGGAGCGACTACATGGGACTGTGGATCAAACATGTAGTGTCCATATGCTCACGTGAGCAAATACGAAGAACTCCTGAAGAGTTGACGATTTATTGGTGAAAGAATGATCAAATGTTGATTTAATCATTTATTCGAAAATGCTCGTCTGAGCCTTAGGTGAGAAAACCTAATTAATTATGACGAGGCGAGGGACCGACCATGGAGTCGTGAAACCGGACCTGGGTTGTCACGTGACCACCTGACGATCACTTCATGAAAATACAAAGTGTTTGGAAGAGTTTTGGACCTAATACGAGCAATTGTGCAAATTAGGTCAAAACTGTGAAAATTGATGGAAACGGCTTCCGTGATCCAAAGAGCCAATCTTGGTCGGTCAAGATAGCATGCTCGTGTCCCCAAGGCGTCCGCGTCTTAGTCCTGGGAATTTTGATATTTTCTGGCGTGCGATTGAGCGTCCATTCGAGAAAATATGCCAAAATTAGGGTTTCGACGAAATTGAGGAAAACACCATGAGATGATGAAAAATAATTATAAAATAAGGGATGAGGAGGCGTGGGACCGCCGTGGTCAAGGCATGGTCATCCAGTCGTGACCACGGTCCCGTGGTGCCTTTTCCTTAATTTTATAATATTTTGATGATTTTATGAAAAATTCATGAATTTTGAGAATTTTGATGAATTTAGGGAGTTTCCATGAATTGAAGGAGTTTTCATGAGTTCAAGGAAGCAAAAAATATTAAAATAATAAAAATAAGGGCATGTGGGACCGTGTAAGGCATGGCCGTCCGGCTAGGGCCCGGTCCCACGAGTTTCCCTAATTTTTTAAATATTTTTAGGCATTTTGATGATTTGAGGGAATTTTTCCTAATTTGAGAGAAATACCATGAAATCAAGGAATTTGATGAATTCAAGGAAAACTAATAATAATAGAACAAAGGGGCGTGTGGGACCGGATAGGGCATGGCCGGCCGGCCAAGGCCCGGTCCCACAAATTTTCATAATTTATTTTATTTTATTATTATTTGAGATTTGTGCAAAAATACCATGAAATCAAGGAGTTTTTTCATGAAATTAGAGAAATAATAATAATAATAATAATAAAATAATAAGGAACCGTGGGGTGTGGGGCCGGTTGGCCGATGGTCACGCCCCACACTCCTTTCCTTAATTTTATATTATTTTTATGGATTTATGGAAGTACCATGAAACCGAGGAGTTTCCTCGAGACGAAGGAGATTTGATAAAATGAGAGAATTTTCATCAAATCATGAAAAATAATAAAAATGCATTAAAAATATAAAACTGGCGTGGGATTGACCACGACACGGTCGGTTGGTCGTGTGTCCGTGCTCCCAGCACTCTGGTCAATATATTTTTTATTATTTATTATTTTATTCTCTATTTTGCATAGGTTCATCGTTTCGTTGTATATTTGAAATACTCGTTCGTGCGGTGACTGTTAGTGTATCGTCGTTGGATACACCTTCACCATTTGAATCGGGGCTTACTTATAGGTAGCTCAGACGCCTGGTTGTTGATTATTTATTATTAATTGTGGAATCCAGTGGAGAATAATTCACAAAACTGAGTAATAAGATGTTTATTATTAATTCATAGGATCAGCTGAGGATTCGACTACGAATTCATAATAATAAAGTGATCATTACCATTCCATGGGATCGTAGATTCGACCATAAAATCGGAGTAATTAAGATTTACCTATTATCATTTATGAGACCAGTTGTGGAATCGATCATGAAATCGGAGTAATGAGATAATATAGTTATTGCTATTCTATGAGATCAAGCCGTGGATTCGATCATAAAATCAGAACAATTGTTATTGCCATTCTATGGGACCAGTCGTGGATTCGACCATGGAATAAGAGCGATTGTAATTAGGAATAATTAACTTTGTGGCTCTATACTAGCAGAGCAAGTTGTCTAAGATCATTAATTATCCTGATACGAGCTTGTCGGTAAGTCATATCCTTTATATAGTCAGGGTAAACCTATTGTTTGTTCCTGAAGACGTTATGGCTCTATACTAGCAGAGCAAGTTGTCTAGGATCCGTCCATCTCGTGATACTATATAGAAATAATCACTGAAAGTATTCAGTATTCATGAGATATGCCGTTGTCCAGTCGTGAGACTACATATCCACATGTACTCTGAGAGAAGGTACTATCCGTTGAGAATTCGATGAGAGACCCGTGTCTCGATACTCACGTCTGATTGTTGAATCAGAGCTTTGTATGAGTTTGCGAATTTAGCCTTTGTCGAAAATCCACCATCTACATTAAGTCCCCTGCTTACTGAGGAAAGTTGTGTTCCTCAGTTAGCATTAAATGGTGATTTTCCTGCCATAAATAATAATACCATTAATTGAACTTAGTCGTAAGTTGAGACGTTACCGGATTTAGAGAGCATGAGAAAACCACGACTTGATGAAGGCTTCAATGTCATGATTGGAGCGTCGTTTGATGAGCATAAATTGGTGTTGAACCGCTGGTTTGGACGACGAGTCCGTGGTCGGTTAGGATTCGCGGGCCGGGCCCAGTAAGGAAATCCTTGTTTTATGAATAGACGCTCGCTCATTCGTTAGTTTAAGGAACAAACAAAAAAGACCTGAGTCTAATGATATAAAATTCGTCCATGAGCTATCACGAAAACCGGAATTTTATATTTTAAATATGTGAGATTTCACAAAGTGGAATAAACTCTCGTTTCAAAGGTGGATGCTCGTACGAAAGAAAAGTTTTTTTTTTTTTTTTTTTTTTTTTAAAA
>NC_039358.1:166046099-166059486 GCF_003573695.1 Papaver somniferum | reverse complement strand
AAAAAATTTTTTTTTTTTTTTTTTTTTTTTGAAAAGACGTGCGTCTGTTAATAAAATTTTTGTCTATGAGCTTTCATGAAATTTTTTATTTTCGATATGTGAGCGTTCACAATTTTTTTGAAAATATACTCTCGCTTCAAAGACAAATGCTCGCGCGAAGGAGAAAAAGTATGTAGATATATTTTTCAAATTTACATGGGTTTCACGTTAAATATTTACATATTTTGTAAAATCATGTTTTGATTTTGAACAACTGTTGAAAGTAGACAATTATATATGGTGAAATAATGTCTGTGAGTTTTCACAACTGTAGAATGGACGTCTGTCTTTCGGAAAACCAGTGGATGTTCACTCAGTAAAAACTTTACGTGGGTTGTCCACGGTTTCATGAAAATCAATTTATGATTTTTGAGCAAATGCTGGAAGCAAGCAATTGTATACATGATGAAATAATGTATGTATGAGTTTGGCGATATTATAGTGTATGCACACATGTAGAAAACCAACGAATGTTCATATGAAAGGTTATGTGAATTATTCATAGTTTCATGAAAAGTGAGGTGCTGGTTTTAAATAATGAATTTTGCTCATCTTGGCAAGTTTGAAGAGGCGAGCAAGTTTTTCTAAGGTTTTACGTTATTATCACTAAGTTTCATGAAACGTAAATAGGTAAGAGTGGAGGATTACCATTTTTGTAGACGCTGTTGTGAGCACCTTTAATCCATGATTCATTGTTCTGTCGAATCCTGCGCTTTGTATGAACGATGTGCTCTGAGTGGTGAGAGATCCTTCATACTGAGTTGTATTCCTGGTTATTCCGTTAGCTTTACCATAGGATGATCGTGTAGTGAGATCTCGGATCAATGTAGACTCCATGGAAATGGAGGAAAATCTACGGGAGCGGAGAGCCCAGAAGTAAGGACTATAAGGTGTTAGCAAATAACGTGCAGTCCCCAGCCGCTCCTTGTGTCATGACTTTACCCGTGTAATTAGGATCATGAGATCAAGGTTTGTTACTTATTTTCATACTTTTACTCCATCGATTGACGGTCTTCAACTTGTTCCCGGGTAAACAATTCATGAATCCAGCACTGATGAAGAAGTCGATGTAAGTACCCTTTTTCGTGCACGTGATCGTGGCATCTCCTTGAATGACATAATAATAATTGTTATTGACGAACCCAGGAAGAAATCATGGTATGTAAGCATTATGTTGATGAAACGTGCTCTTCTTTGGAATATGAGAATATGGAGAGTTCCCAAAATCCCGAACCGAATGAAGATAATGGAGTTGCCAACGGAGATTCCAACATTGTCGAACTCTCAAATGGTTTAGAGACTCCCCTAATAAGTATATCTCCTGTGACTTCTTCATAGAAGTATGAAATTTCTGATTTGTGAGTGAATGAATGAAAACCCATGTGAATACACGAGTAGTTTTGCCGAAATACGTCACCAGGAAATTTCAGACTTCAGCCTTTAGTAAAAACGCTGTAGAATCTTCGTTTGGGGTCGTATTTTCGACATCTGCGTATGTATCCTCAAGCCCAGGAAATTTACAAGATTTATTAAAGAAGCATTTTGAGTTTAGAGCTTGTTTAGGATCCGAAATCGATGAAACAGTAAACTTCCAGGAAACCTTCAGAAAATTTACAGCTGGCATGGGTCCAATATTTTGGCCACAACTCTTCGCTCGTTTCTCCAATTGTTGTGAATTTTGGATATGTTGTAGAGGACATCCATACGAAGAAAATGGTATATTGCTCATACCTAGATTCTTCACCAATTGCTACCAGATCGTCGGTTTGTACAGGACAGCATAAAATTATTTCAGACGGGCTTGTTGTAAAACACTCATATTGCGTCTTTAGATCATTCGCTTGTGTCTTTAACGGTTGGTGAAGGTTTGATGCCATTGATTCAAGTGATATCAGGAATCCTTGATTGGCACATGAGCATGGTGCTTGATTACCACCTTGTTTCTGTCAGTCGTAGAAACATTACTTCTGAAACCCTGGTCGTGGGACCATAACTGAGGTTGCTCTCAAGAGGGGATGATGTAATGACCATGGTTTCATGTCCCGGTGGTAGCATTACTTTTATGATGAATGATTAGCACTGTAGAGCCCGGCACCACGAGTGTTGGGCTGTGAAATTGATCGTCATGATCGGTGGACCGACAGTCCCCAGTATATTGTTGAATCTCCCTCTTTCGTTTTTCCTTCTTCTGTCAAGACCTAGATAGAGGACCCGGGTAGAAATATCGATGTAAAGACCTAGGTGGTCGAAGTTGGAGGTACCTTGATGAAGGACTTAGCGAAAAGACCTGGTGGACACCGATCGACTGTGGAAGTTATGAATCTCGTCCACGAATCTCTGGTTGCGCGTTGTATGCTCTGGAAGCTATAGAAACTTCATACGACGTCGGAATTCGATGCTTGATCCCAAATTTTGAATCTAAGAGATTGAGTTATCACATGAGAAAATAATCAATCAATTTGGAGTTGTAGAAGTCAGCCAACGAGGCGTGCACATTTGTAATTTGTAATCCCGTACAGATTTTTCAGATCTCGTAGACATGACAGTAAAGGCCATATCTTTTAGCTCGTATGTCCGATTGATGCGCCCTTTTGGTATGTTGTAGAAGAGACATAGACGAACATCCTTTGTTGAGGAAGTATTGTCCTATTCCTCACTCATTGGTACGTTTTTGTAAACCCATGGGCTGAAGTATGTTGTACTTTATCTGTAGAACATCTTGTAGAAGACTTTGGCTTGTGACCGTCCACCATGCAAGCTTTCGGAAGATGCTCATGCTAACGTGTTTTCACGTCTAGATACCTTTATATGAATCATTAGTGCTTGGAGAAGCCCGCTTCATGTGTAACACTTCAGAGAACGGTTAGTTGATGAAGCCATGTCATGGGGATGTTTCTCCCGTTGTTGATGCTGAGATCATGATTGAGTTTTCTCCATATATTCTTATTGATGCTGATACCATGGAAGGATTTCCACCAGATATCCTTGCTGATGTCGATGCTATGGTTAGAGCTGCTCCAGAGATCGAAAAAGGCTGGAACCATGATTATTCGTTGCTCCTCCATTCAGTGAGCATTTATATTGACGAACTAGTTAGTGAGTTGAGAATCCAGTATACTGGGAGTTCAACCTGAGTGCTCTTGAAAGCATGACTGTATCGTGAAGCGGATTTGTAAGTGAATCCACATTGTTGTGGAAGATAGCAACATAAATCTCCATTCTGGATCGGTGAAGGGAAGAAGTTCCTTAGTCATGCAGGGTTTTGTGATGTAGAGAAGTCCCCGTAGATGAAGTTTCGCGGAATCACCTCAGGTTGTCCAGTGTATGTTGAAGGATTTAATGCCATCCATGTATGAATGATGTTGCATCTGCTTCAGAAGTATTATCATGGGATAATGAAGACTTATCGATTGTAGTTTAGTAATACTTTGATCGTGCTGGTGTTGAATCAGTGTAGAGATATTTGTGTTGAAGCCAGAGGCGCCATTATCAAAGGTGTACTCTTTGATTGGGAGTACAATTTGAAGGCTTCTTAGATGCTTGATTGTTGAAGCATCATATCCCTTAAGCATCAAATGTCGTAGATTTGATCATCTCGTCCCTGAGTATCTTATGTTGATGCACCATTCTTCTCGTTGCGGTAATAAGATTCAACACTTGTGCAACCATCAGAGTTTTCTGATTTTGTGGCACACATGGACGCTCCTGCAAAGCTATGGAGAAACTCCCAAAGTATTCTTTTCCATGCTTGGACATCATCTCGGTAATGAATGTTCGGTGTTCGATTTGGAGAGGCTACCATTCACAACGTCTTGCAGAGTTTCTAGCAGAATTGAGTCCCCATGCTAGGATAGCATGTGAAGAAATAAATGACGTAGACACGGGAGGAATGAGACTTTCCTGAGTGTGGAACCTCTTGATGAATGTCTATGCATCTTTTGCAGGTTCTTGCTTCAATCTCGTCAAAGTTCGAAATTCCTCCAAGTGCTCTGATGATGGTATGTCCGTAAAATCTTCTGGATCAGAAATTTCTTCGTTGGAGAGATGTGTAACCAGATGCGCTTTGTAGGTACCCATCTTTTCAGCTTGGATCCACGTTCTGGATCTTCCTGGTTATGTGAAACATGGTTTCTGCCCAGTTTGGATTTATGTTCATTTTGAGAGTGATGTAGCCAGAAGTATTTCTGAGCGCTCCTTCAAGGTCTCTGATTGAGATGGAGCATGAGTACCTTCATGTTCGAGTGATGCATGTGGATCCGATGGTTTTCAGTGGAATGTTGTTGATGGCGGTGTCAACATCGATCAAAGTTCTTCCAAATTCGTTTCTTCTGAGATTGATTGTGGTAAGCGGTCCCCAGTCGTACATCTCATGGTCTGTGGATGGAGACTCAAGAAATATTTCCGGAATGGACTTCTTGACATGATGTGGTTCAGTACTGTGAACATGTCTCTCCTTTGTGCCTTCAACGGATAGAGCAATCCATATTCGACCAAGGATTGAACTGCCTCTTTAACAGGTTGTTCAGAGAGTCGAGGTATTGATTGGGAGAGGATATGTGTACTCCGTCAGTTCCCAGTTGAATCTTGTGTAGATCAACCTTCTCTTTGAAGATGTGCTTCAGAATATTGCAGTTACTTGTTGGATGATTGATGAATCCATGAAGATGACATTACCTGGGGTTCTCCATCTTGCTTCAGTTGGTTCTGTTCGATGAACATCAAGTTGATTGTATCATCTTGCACCCAGACTTCCGGTAACTCGATCACTTCAGGGAGGTTTGAGTCTGTCCGATCATTTCCCGTTTGTTGATGCTAGGTCGAGGTTTGTGCATCTTGGTTATCCTTCTTTTGTGCTTTTGAATGAGCTGAAGTATGCTTGCACGGCGGTTCGACTTTTCGCTTGCTCCCTTCTGCAACAGCGTTTGTGGAAGGCTGGAGGTTGTACTGCTTGTTGATCAGATATCTGCTACCTCTAGCGCGGTTCTTCAGCCTTTGTAGCTTTTGTTCTTTCCAGTAAAGCGGGTGCAGTAGTCGCCGATCTCTTCGACGCTTCATGAAGCTCGTAGATTTTCCAACAAAGCTCTGTAAACCGAGATCATGTTGTTGATACAGAAGTATACCAGTTGTTTCTCTGTGGCGCTTGGATCATGACAGTCCAGGGCCTGGGCTCTGAATCTTTTCACATAATCATTGGGATGTTTATCGCTCCTTTGAAGCATCCTTTCTAGATCAGAGAGTGACTTGCTCTACACGAAGAAGTATTTTCTGTAGAAAGCATTAATCATCTCTCCCCAATCGGTGATACTTCCCGTTGCGTTTTACCAGGTGTATGCTCTGCCTCAGAGACTTCGAAAATTCCTTCAGACGGACGACATGGTTGTGCTCGTGTTCGCCCGAAACCGAGAAATGTGTTTTTGAGTATTGCACGTTCCATCATAAAGAATGAATGTTGGAGCGGTATAACCTTTTGGGAGAGGAATCCTCCGTATGGCAGCGGGATATGAAGGTTGACGAATATGGACAAATGATCTCTTGTCTTTTCTTCCATGTTCAAAAGAGTGCTCCAGGTCTTCACGAGTGATTGATGAAACTTGCAGGTTCCATTGCTGGAGAGTCATTTGCAGCTTTGCGAGATTCTTCATCATGTACAACATGGATTGGAGAGATTTCAGGATCAGCAGTTGAAGATGTTTCTTTAACTTTTCCTTTCTCGCGCTGAGGCTGAGTTCGTTCAGACGCAAGCTTTTCTGCGATAGTTTTGGGATAAGTACACAACTCTTTCTGTGCTGCAGCCACGTCAATATGAACCTTCATGAGATCAATAATGGCAGGTTGATTTCCTCTGGTTTCTTCAGGAGATCAACGAAGAGTAGATTGTTGATGGCGCAAGTGCCGTCACTTTCAGGGGTGATCACTGGAGCACCAGTGCTTAGAGCAGTAGTAGTAGCAGGTTGCCTCGGAGGAGTGGCATTAGCGGTACCACTAGAGATTGCGATATTACGATCGGGTTTGAACCCGGATTGGTAGACCTAAGACCGTCCATCCTTGTGAGAATTGAGATTGCAACCGAGAGAATGATCTCCCACTATGGTCGCCAATCTGTAGATGGGGAAAAACATTTTTTTGGTTTTTTAAGGAATTGAGGAGACGACCGTATGGAGGAGACTCCTCGAACCGAGCAAAATGTTAAACCTCACACAGATGCACCGCTGCAAAGGGGGTGCTTTAGATTCGAGAGATCAATCTGTAGTACTCTGGCCTAAATCAAGACAATGACCGTTCCAGAGTAAATTCGGTCACAAGAGAGGATGGGTTGATCTGTAGGAGGGAAGCTGAGAATTGTGTGGGATCAATGATGATGAAGGATTTTGTGGGTGTGTGAATTCCGAATACGATAAGCTCTGAGTGATTGAAATTGCTCAATTGAGAGTAGTTGCTCAATTGATGAGTTGATGATTTCGTGTTGTCGATGAGACGTGAGATTGATGATACTGATGATGCTGATGATTCAATCATGATTCAGAGACTTATTTATATTGCTGGAATTTTAGACACCATGACCCCATGAAGTGTGACAGTTGATGGAATCAAGGAGTGGGGAAGTGGAGATCGTGTTTGAAACCAGTTGCTCAACGTGTGGAGACTTGGTCGATTTTCCACCCACTACCTCGTGAATTCCTTCAACTGATTGCACGACTTGCTCACATTCCATCGTGTATTTGAACACACGTGCCGTAGACCGCCAGACCAAAACCCTAAGTGATATCCCCCCAAGTGACACGATTGACGTCTCGTGGTTTGATGGGACGACGAGTCCATGTAGTTGCTGAGTTGAACATGATGTTCTGAAACTCATGGGTTGAACATGTCATGAGACAGAGGTATAGTTCTTATGATGAAGTGAGCAAGTATTGCTCATTCGATGGATCGTTGAATATTGATTTTTGAACCAATATCCTTTGGTTTGAGCAAATATTTATTGTCTGAGCAAGTGTTGCTCATGTGATGAATTGTTGAATATTTGATCGTCTGAGCATGTGTTGCTCATCTGATGGATTATTGGCAGAGTACCAAAAACATTAATTAGATTACTGGTCGTTGAACCGAGCATAATTAATAAAATTAATGACCATGAGGTCGTCGTAAAATTATTAAGGTTGGAATCTGGAATGATGATCCTTGGATTCAGAAACCCTAATTTGATCAATTGATGATCAATTCATGGTTCGTCAGAATTTCAACCATGGGACGAAGGAGGGAGCGACTACATGGGACCGTGGATCAACCATGTAGTGTCCATATGCTCACGTGATCAAATACGAAGAACTCCTGAAAAGTTGACGATCAAATGCTGATTTAATCATTTATTCGAAAATGCTCGTCTGAGCCTTAGGTGAGAAAACCTAATTAATTATGAAGAGGCGAGGGACCGACCATGCAGTCATGAAACCGGCCCTGGGTTCATGAAAATCCAAAGTGTTTGGAAGAGTTTTGGACCTAATACGAGCAATTGTGCAAATTAGGTCAAAACTGTGAAAATTGATGGGAACGGCTTCCGTGAGCCAAAGAGACAATCTTGGTCGGTCAAGATAGCATGCTCGTGTCCTCAAGGCGTCCGCGTCTCAGTCCTGAGAATTTTGATATTTTCTGGCGTGCAATTGAGCGTCCATTCGAGAAAATATGCCAAAATTAGGGTTTCGAAGAAACTGAGGAAAACACCATGAGATGATGAAAAATAATTATAAAATAAGGGATGAGGAGGCGTGGGACCGCCGTGGTCAAGGCATGGTCAGCTGGTCGTGACCACGATCCCGTGGTGCCTTTTACTTAATTTTATAATATTTTGATGATTTTATGAAAAATTCATGAATTTTGAGACATTTGATGAATTTAGGGAGTTTCCATGAATTGAAGGAGTTTTCATGAGTTCAAGGAAGCAAAAAATATTAAAATAATAAAAACAAGGGCGTGTGGGACCGTGGAAGGCATGGCCGGCCGGCTAGGGCCCGGTCCCACGAGTTTCCCTAATTTTTTAATATTTTTAGGCATTTTGATGATTTGAGGGAATTTTTCCTAATTTGAGAGAAATACCATGAAATCAAGGAATTTGATGAATTCAAGGAAACAAAGGGGCATGTGGGACCGTCTAGGGCATGGTCGGTCGTCCAAGGCCCGGTCCCACAAGTTTTCATAATTTATTTTATTTTATTATTATTTGATGATTTGTGCAAAAATACCATGAAATCAAGGAGGTTTTTCATGAAATTAGAGAAATAATAATAATAATAATAATAAAATAATAAGGAACCGTGGGGTGTGGGGCCGGTTTGCCAATGGTCACGCCCCACACTCCTTTCCTTAATTTTATATTATTTTTATGGATTTATGGAAGTACCATGAAACCGAGGAGTTTCCTCGAGACGAAGGAGATTTGATAAAATGAGAGAATTTTCATCAAACCATGAAAAATAATAAAAATGCATTAAAAATATAAAACTGGCATGGGATTGACCACGACACGGTCGGTTGGTCATGTGTCCGTGCTCCCAGCACCCTGGTCAATATATTTTTAATTATTTATTATTTTCTTCTCTATTTTGCATAGGTTCATCGTTTCGTTGTATTTTTGAAATACTCGTTCGTGCGGTGACTGTTAGTGTATCGTCGCTGGAATCGGGGCTTACTTAGAGGTAGCTCAGACGCCCGGTTGTTGATTATTTATTACTAATTGTGGAATCCAGTGGAGAATAATTCACAAAACTGAGTAATAAGATGTTTATTATTAATTCATAGGATCAGCTGAGGATTCAACTACGAATTCAGAATAATAAAGTGAGCATTACCGTTCCATGGGATCGTAGATTCGACCATAGAATCGGAGTAATTAAGATTCATCTATTACCATTTATGAGACCAGTTATGGATTCGATCATGAAATCGGAGTAATGAGATAATATAGTTATTGCTATTCTATGAGATCAAGCCGTGGATTCGATCATAGAATCAGAACAATTGTTATTGCCATTCCATGGGACCAGTCGTGGATTCGACCATGGAATAGGAGCAATTTTAATTATGAATAATTAACTTTGTGGCTCTATACTAGCAGAGCAAGCTGTCTAGGAGCATTAATTATCCTGATACGAGATTGTCGGTAAGTCATATCCTTTATATAGTCAGGGTTAACTCATTGTTTGTTTCTGAAGACGTTATCGCTCTATACTAGCAGAGCAAGCTTTCTAGGAGCCGTCCATCTCGTGATACTATATAGAAATAATCACTGAAAGTATTCAGTATTCATGAGATATGTCGTTGTCCAGTCGTGAGACTACATATCCACATGTACTCGGAGAGAAGGTACTATCCGTTGAGAATTCGATGAGAGACCCGTGTCTCGATACTCACGTCTGATTGCTGAATCAGAGCTTTGTATGAGTTTGCGAATTTAGCCTTTGTCGAAAATCCACCATCTACACTAGGGTATACACCAACACAAGAAAATAAATTGGAAGAGAAATGCTGGAGTACATACCGAGAATATGCTTGACCACTTTATTTCTACCGCGCCACGCCAAGCCAGCTCCGTGCCAAGCCAACAGTCCGTGCCACGCCAAGCCAACGACGTGCCAAGCCAGCGCCCATTCCAAGTCGATCCAGCGCTAACAGCTTGCATCTTCCCAGCACCAGCAGCTTGCATCCTTTCAGCGCTTACAACTTGCATCATTACAGCAGCTTGCATCTTCCCAGCACTAGCAACTTGTATTCTTCTAGCGTTGTTTCTGAACGCCCAGTAGAAGGGAATCAGTAACCTAATTTCATAACACGTAAAGATCAGGAATGACTTCTCCAAAATCGAGGCAAAGAAAATCAACAACCCTCTGAGTTCACAAAGACTCTCTTCCTGTCAGGAGAACATGATTTCTGGGGACTTCGCCCACAAAATTGTGAATTCTATGATGAAACACTTATGTGAGATTCTGTATTTCCCCAAGGTGCAGCGTCAAGACATATTCGCATCCCTCAACCGCACTGCATCAGGGAAGCAGTTGTTTCCAACCAGAGAAGTCGTTCCCAAACCCTAACCTCTCCTGGAAAGCACGATTGATAAATGGAACTGGGGACTTCTAACCATTGCTCGCTTGAAGGGTGTCCAGTTTGAAAACACACTGATTGACGCAGCCGCTCCGCTTCAACGTTCGCTCCAACAACCACTTCACTTCAACGTTCGTTTGGCTTTTTTAAGTTTCAACATCCTCTCCAAGGGTCGAAGCTGCTTCAATGCCGCTTCTTCCTGCAAAGGGTCATACCACCACGTTCCCCGTGTCAAGGATCATGATCACAGCCAGTCATTATTCGTAGTTATGTCCGCCTTTTAATCCATCCCGCCAAAACTCGTGATCATGGACAGTTCGCTCGCTAATGCATCCATTCGATCCTTATACTACCATGGATGCCCATACAATTCCAGCCAACCTACTTTGTTACCACGAAAATGCAGCCTCTTCTGATTACATCTGCTACCAAGAACTGTTGCCGCTCATTTGTTGATACCATCCAGAGCTTCACCACAACAGCAATCACTACAAAGATGTAAACGTGTAAACCATGCTTGGGGACTGAGGATATACACAGAATCCCTTCACTGTCAAAGCTCAGGTGATACAGTCAACCAAAAGTCCATGGCCACAACAAAGTCATCTACTCTTCAAGGGTGCAGCGGAAGAATAGCATCACCTCTCTGTATAGAAGACGCCTTCGACACTCTATGAGGCCTCGGCAGATCCCAAGCCTGCCCAGAGGAAACAACTTCAGAAACTAAAGAAAAACGCGACTGGGCACTGATCATCCCAGTCCATCCCGACGACCATCAAAGATTCGTGAGATAAACTCCAGAGATGCGGCTGAACAGTTCCCTGAAGAAACATAGGGAGTCACGACAAACAACATAACTCTATCATTTTCTACCTCTTCGCTACCCAGAATATTTCATCCATGTGGTATTCTGAGCATCCCGGCATCACATCCACATCCAGAAGAATACAATAAGCTTGCATCAAATCCCGTGGACGTAGATCCAAGGCGATGCAATGGAAGTACTTTACACATGAGGACTGCCAATATGGGACGCTTTCACTCCCCTCAACCAGATTATTTCTAATTTCAACGTCATCACTGTCGGAGTTTTACGCAAAAATTTCTCAACATGAAGCCGTACATATACACCAAATACTCCAAAAGAACGTCACAGAGATACATTCACATATTCGGCCATGACCATCGGATCAAACGGAAGTATAACTGGGGACTATTCACTGCGTCCCATTCCATACGATAATCCAAGATTCAGAAGCTGGTTCGAAGGATGTCTCTTGGAACAAAGTCCTTAAAGACTTGATAACAACACAACGACGACAGAATGTCTCCCAACTCATCTGTTTCAAATTGTGTCTTCGGAAGATTTCTACCATACGATCATCCACGGCATATCATCATCGCGATCGGAGGATCTAGACACTGAACAACCTAAAGTCAAGGATGGACGACAACACAACAACAATACCCAAGATTAGCCCTGACATGATCGTTGCCGAACATGTATTTCATCCATTCATCCCAAGAATGCAGTGGAGTTTTGGTAAATTTTGGAATCCACTGGAGAGACACTGCAGATGAAAGCACGGATCCAGACGAGCAACAAAAGAGGGTCGATACCTCGTTTCATGCGAACGGAGTTTCTAGAGTTTGAAAAGAATTAAGATTCATTCTTGCTCCATGAACGGGAATAGATGACTGGGAGGGACTATACCACCTCGGGCCCGCAACATCCCTCCTGAATTCTTCCTGAGTTTCACTGTCGGGCCCTTTTCACCTCCTGAACGAGCTCAAAACCTAAATATTCCCTCGTAAGGATATAGGAAATTCTTTTCCAGTCAGATGGATGGGTGTACCTTCGATATCCGAGTTCGTACGAGAATTTTACAACAATTCTACTAAGGAGCGCTAATTAGGGTTTTGGCATGCCAAACCCTAAATTAGACAAAGTTGTCAGGCGCCATCACTACCATTTGATAGCCGAAGTTCCAGCGTCATCACCATTCCCACCATTCCAAGCCTACCAATGCTAGCGGCTCCATTCCAAGCCGACCAATTCTGATGGCTCCATTCCAAGCCTACCGATGTTGACGGCTTCATTCCAAGCCGACCGATGTTGATGGCTCCATTCCAATCCGACTGATGCCGACGGCTCCATTCCAAGTCGCCGATATTGACGGCTCCATTCCAAGCCGACCGATGCTGACGGGGCCATTCCAAGTCGCCCGATGTTGACGGCTCCATTCCAAGTCGACCGATGCTGACGGCTCCATTCCAAGTCGACCGATGCTGACGGATCCATTCCTATTTGAGTCAAGTAAGGAAGAGGAAATCGGGCCCGCGAAGACAAATCACCATGCCAAGCCGTCCGAACCATGCCTTGGACCCACCACGCCAAGCCGTTCGCGCATGCTTTGCCTCACCAAATCGTGCCTTGCCATGGCCGTACCATGCCAAGCCGTCTACGCCATGACTTGTCGCGCCAACACCAACAACTCGCCAAGCCAGCGTCGTGATGTTCCCTAACCCAGCCAAGATGACGCATAACCAGACTAAGTTGGCGATTTTCATCTCACCGCTCCACGGTCTACACCACCAGTACAATTCATGCAAGGCCGCCAACACGGGAAGCAAAATCTCTCCTTACCTCTAGAAAAAGGTTAGTCGGACCTTCCTGACCATCTTTTCATGACTTGTCGTTTCGATTTTTGTCCCTGCCTGTCACCATCTTATGCTTACCTCGCAACAACACTCCTGTTCCGAGCTAAGCAGGGGACTTAATATTGATGGTGATTTTTAGCTTAGGGTTAAAATCGTAAAACTGTACATCCGACATGACATCACTATGACCATTAGTACATTTATTGAATCAATCAGCACGCTTACGTAAGAATTACCGGGGTACCTTTTTTCTACACGGGTCATGTTCCATGGCAGAACCCTTAACATTGACTAACATCACCTCAACCCTAATTCTCATTCTACCGCGCCAAGGCATGCAAACCATGCCAGCCACATCTACCGCGCCAAGGCATGCCAACCATGCCAGCCGCACCACTGTGCCAATGGCAAACCATGTCAGCCACATCTACCGCGCGAAGGCATGCCAACCATGCCATCCGCACCACTGTGCCAATGGCAAACCACGCCAAGGCATGCCAACCATGCCAGCCGCACCACTGTGCCAATGGAAAACCATGCCAGCCACATCTACTATGCCAAGGCATTCAAACCATGCCAGCCGCACCATTGTGCC